>NC_049203.1:6295974-6354080 GCF_013347855.1 Anguilla anguilla
GTGAGATAATACTGAGATAATTAGACAAGAACCAGGCAGAGAGAGAGAGTCAGCCACAGACAGAGTTCATACAGGAAATATCACAGGACCTTCTGCTAAACCTAAATTGCATGGGGAAGGTGTGGCAACTGCACAGCAATTCTGCAACGAGGACAGAAAGCCTATTTGTTTTCTGCGGTCATTCATTTTTGATGTGAATCATAGGTATTATTATTTAATTTTCTAATATAATAATTCTAACAATATTTACGGCCTATAATCCATATTACTGTGGATGACCCAGTAGTGGCCAGCCAGTGACATCTAATCATCCAATAACCGGTGTCACAGCAGAATTCACCTTTACCCAATGTCCACCTACACCTACTTTTAATTTTCACTTTATTTTGTACGATAAATGGCACCCGTTCCCCCCATGTAAACGTTCGTAGTCGAGTTTCTCTGCGCGCTTCCTGTCTGCACGTCCACCTGTGTCATGGAGCTTCTCAAATGTCAAAATCGGCCCTTCTTACATCAGATAAGTGCTGCTGCGTGACTTTGTCTGTGTTTCGCAACCGCTCTGAGCGTTGCTCTGCATTCGTTGGGGGGGTGGGGTGGGGTGTTTGTTGTGGTTTTTGCGCGTCTGATGCTAACTTTCCGACCGCAGACCCAACCCCCCATCCCCCCCCGCCCCCCCCCGCGCTCGAACCCGCACTGCAGCTCGCGTCCTGCCTGCGCTCATCTTCATCAGACTTTTTCCGCTTTGCAAGAGGCCGGCTGGCCCCTCTGCATTTTCGCACCGTTTAACCTACACGGAAACGCCCGGCCCTTTCTGTTACAACTGCGATGTGCGGCTATATTTACACACAGGAGGCACCATGGCAATCCTGCCCTGGTGTGAACTGTCGAATAATTTCTCCACCAGGTAAGGCCTTAGAGCTAATGGTGGCTAAGGCGTTAGCCTCTGGACCTTAGTGTTTGTGGCCGATATCTTATTTACGGCATCATTAATTAATCATGTCACTTTACAGAACACACGAGGCAGGGACACTCAAATTTGGTCCACAAGACAAGCGGTGCCACTGGCTTTCTTTTCTCCCTGATATCTCAATTTCAATTTCAATTCAACTTTATTTGTATAGCGTTGTTGAAAAATTATTTTATTTTATTTATTTTTTTTTTTACAGAGAACCTTCACAAAGGTGCACTTTTTGTACGTCGCTTTGGATAATAGCGTCTGCCAAATAAATAATGTAATGTAATGTAACAAAGACACTTCACAGAGGAGCAAGGCGACTTTCTTTGCACAGAGAGCTGTCAGCCCTGGGAACAGCACGCCGTGGCCATGTCGCTAAGCTCTACCGCCTGGGTATTCAAGTGAACTCCAGGCTGTGCAGAAACCGCAAGCCAAGATATAGATGAACCCCAGATGAGATCACCACTGCGGAATATTACGTTGTTGCGTAGACGCACCTGAGCAACGCGTTCGCTTCGGTTGCGCCCGGCGAAAACCCCCATCTGCATCGGTGAACGGGGACCGCGCTTGACGAAGAACCGCAGGCCTTCAGCCCTGGAGTGGACGCGGACGGCCGATAAGCCGCTCTGTGACCTCATTATGATTGTTACGCGCGCTCATGTAATAAGAGAACCTTTCCCCCCCCCCCCCACACACAGTCCCCCACCATGGACCAGTAGAGTTCAACAGTTTTGTGTAGGTTATTCTTTTTCCCCAACGCATTATCCAGAATGACTTACACAGCTTTTGCATAGTATTTTTTTTTTTACATTGTATCCATTTATACAGCTGGATATATACTGAAGCAATGGGTGGACGGAGTGTAGCACAGTGGGTGAGGAACTGGGCTTGTAACCGAAAGGTCGCAGGTTCGATTCCCGTGTAGGGCACTGCCGTTGTACCCTTGAGCAAGGTACTAAACCGAAATTGCTTCAGTATATTTCCAGCTGTATAAATGGATACAATGTAAAATGCTATGTAAAAAGTTGTGTAAGTCGCTCTGGATAAGAGCGTCTGCTAAATGCCTGTAATGTAATGTAATGTAATGTAATGCAATGCAGTACCTTGCTCACGGGTACAACTGCAGTGCCCTACCCAGGAATCGAACCTATGACCTTTCGGTTACAAGCCCAGTCCCTTACCCACTGTGCTACACTGCCGCCAAAAGACGTCTGTACCATCTGCATGCTGTGGAAAGGATCTGTTGACCACTCTACCATCTGCCCAACAATGGGATTGGCAGTGTTTTTCGTTGGAAGAAACACCCTTTTTTTAAAATAAAGAAAATAAAATGTTTTCGTTCAACAGATTTTTATCACAGATTTTCATCACATTTCACGTGCGTTACACCTACATCCGATACGCACTGCACACCCATGAATTCAAACACTTGCTTTAAAATACAAATACCTTGCTTGTGTTTGTTAATAATACCATTTATAACATGTTTACGAAAAGGCGTAAGTAATTGTGACATTTTAAATATGATGCTTGACACAGGACGTAGGTCTGATACACTTCTAAAACCTTCTAAACCCTCGACACTCCAGCCAAGGCAATGTCCTCACATAACCTCCCAAACCCAGACAGACTGCATGCCACACTTGTGGGGGACCAAGGGTACAAAAGTAGACCACACACATGAATGACCAGACACAGCGGTAACATTCCCGTGGAAGGGAGCGAGCTGGAATACCTTTCTCTCTATGATATTGGAGGCCAGTTTCTTGACGCTGTGGAAGTCGAGCTGACCGCTGGACACGCACACCACCTCCCTGAACAGGCCGACCTGCAGCTGGATCAAGGTGGGGCCCTGGTGTTGTGCGGAAGGGGGGCGTGGGCCAGCCGACCCGGGGGGCGAGGAGGCCACCGACATCCGAGAGAGAAAACCTGGACAAGCGACAGAGAACCAGCCATAATGAGGAGTGCGTCCACTGAGGGACACGGCAAGGAACTGTGCACTCTCCAAAATCAGTTAATTTCATTCAAGGTTATTTTAAGCCTTCAGCCACTGGTTTTAAGATTACTGAAAACGTGGCCCAGCAAATTCAATGCAGTATGCAGGATTTTCCACAAGCATATATTGAACTAACTGAACCCCAGTCAATGTAAATATATATACAAAAATACTTAATAGTGTATGCACTACAAATTTTGTCACTTTTCAAATACTTGACTGCTCTGTATGTATTTTTATATGGACAACCCATACACCTAAGAATATGGAAAACGTTTCTCTCTGCAATATGGACAGCCAGACGACTGAGAGGGACGTCACTAACTTACGATTCATATAACTTATATCATTACTTACATACAGTGGCATATCTTTCAAGTATATTTCCTTGTAGTCAAACCACAAAAAACTTTAATCTAATCTTCCTCGGTGTAGACAGATTGCGCCTCAAGTTTCTCTTATTTCACAACAGGGGCACGGCGACCCCCTCCATCGGGCCACGCTAGAGGCAACTTGACATTTTAAACGAGAATCACGGACACATAACGGCGAACTGCAGGTCTGCCGGTTTCATACGTGCCAAAAGAAGCAAGAAGCCACTGTTAGACAGGTAACGCGTGTCTGTAGCCTTGCACTAGAGAACATCTTGCTCACAGCGCTTGCAAGGGATAAAAATAGATGTTGTTAAACAACATCAACTGACAAACATCTCACTGCCATTGAAAAAAAGTGTTAGAAAAGTAGAAAAAAAAAGAAAGAACACTTACTCGAAATACCGGAGTCTCTGTGCTCCAGTTTGCTCCTGCGAGGCTCGTGGTCCATTTCCCACAGCGCCGTCGACCCACTTGTCTAAACACGCAGCCCAGCGAACAGACCCCCTCGCCACCTGCACCAATCGGCAGGGCCGCTTCGGAAACAGAGACAGGAAGAGGCCCTTTGTCTTCGTTCGCCCACCGCCTGTGTGAGAGGTAAACACGCCCCCGCCCCTCCCTCCCCCCCCCCCCCAGTGTCACCTGCTGCCCAGCCCCCCCCCCCCACCCCTTTTCATTTAACCAAACTCCTTACAGTGATTTTTTTCAGTGGTCACAGCACAGATATAAGTTTTTATTATTAATGAGAAGATCTATGCATCTATACATCGGCATTATTTATGCAGTGGTGAGTTCATTTCGGATAGAAATGTTTTCTTCCAAGGGAACTCTGGTTCTATGAAAAATCTAAAACAACAACAACAAAAATATATACATCTGAAATCATACATACCTCTAGTTAATATTAAGAAAGTAAGTCAGTTCCGCTCCAGTGGAAACTTTGTTGCTGAGTGAAAGCAGAGACAACCACGGCATTTCAGTTTGAAAAGTGAGATTTTTTTTATTTTGTTCATTGAGCCTTTATTAAAATATACACGAGGTTGGCACCCTCACAATGGGACCCGTCACTGAAACACATTTCCCACAAGCCTCTGCAACCAGTACATTCTGACCAGTGGGACAAACCAGTGCCCAGATGACGAGCATGCTCAGTGTCACCGGCATCCGGCAGGGGTGGGCGACTGCCTTTGTGATGTCACAATCATTCAAAAGAACACAGCATAAGTAGCACACGTGGAGCACACGTTGGCGCCCCCTGGTGGCAATGATACCATCTCCATGATGATAGCACTGCTGAATCGATGCACGAGGTGTGTGACTGTACGTGTAAGTGACGAAGAGATTCACATCATAAAGAGTGCCAGTTTATACAAGTACCTCTTGCTACAGCAGATTTTTCTTTCCACAGGTTAAAGAAAATTAATGCCATCCACCTCCCATGTCCACATTCCTCTCTCTCTCTCTCTCTGTACTTCAATTCTTCTTCTCACATACTCTTCCCTCTTGCCGATCTTCTTTCACTTTAATTCTTTGCTCAATGGGTTCGAGTAATGACCTCCCTCCCTCCCTCTATCTCCCTCTTTCATTAATTCTTTCCAATTCCCCCTTTTCTCTACCTCCTTTTTCAACCTTTTAGAAAACCACTCAAATAATTATTTTTTTTTAAATAGAAAATCACAACCCTTCCCCCCAGCAATTTTAACTGGTAGCCACAACGTACAGCATATAGTTATTTGTACCCTCATTCTACCAAAAACACATTCTGTCTACAGCTGGTCCTCTCTATACCAGCCAATTCTGAGAAAAAAGATGGACCTTTATACACACACGGCAAAATGATATCCAACATTAATAACCTAATAAGTACCATCAAAGTAAAAAAAAACAAAAACAAAATCTTCATTCAAATAATGAATAACACAAAGTTCACTGATGTGTTCGCCTTAACGTAAGGTTGAATAAATACACACATGGACTACACTGAAAATATTAGTGTAACAGGAAGTGTTTGCAGTTGACTGGGCGTAAGGTGATAACCCACAAGACCAACACAATTTAATTTGACCTGGAAAACTGAAAAACACCTTTCATATACATTTCAAATAGAGGGGGAATTGAGTTAATTTTGCCAAAGCGATTTGTAAAGTCAATCTGAACCTTTCCGATAAATGTGGCCCTCGTTAATTCCACTGAAAATGGATAAACCTTCTCAGCAGGGGCAGTTTGCGTGGGGCTAAAAACAGTGTTTTCAGGTCTTGAGTCAATCGAGTTCACAAGGCACCGATGTGAGCGGGGACAAGGACTGCGGTCGGTGAGTACCAGTTTCTTTTCAAGTGCACATCAAGCTGGATATCGGATATCAAGGCAGCGAGTCGACAAACAACTCACTGCACAACCAAACGGGACAAAACAATGACCGTATTTTCGGCAACAGAGCAAAGGTAGGTGCCGAAAGGGCAGTGATCCCCTCATTTAAAGGTGCTGGTAAACCAGAGGACGGCACCCTTGTATTGGTCACCTTTCAGTGCAGTGGAAGGTGGCTGTCCATCGCTCTATTCGTGAACACTCAGGAAATTCCAATTCCTGATTGGCCCCAACTGCAGCCCACCTGACTCGTGTGAGCCAATCGCAGTCGATTGTAACACCTTGCGAATTCTACAGAAATACGACAGAGGTGTCCATGTTACTGCTATGAGGTTCGGCAATACAAATGTACGACACAAAAGGCAAAGACTAATAATTCAGCTACCATCCAAATCAACGTATTTTTCTCACGCCTGACTCTCGGCGAGAGCAGATCACAAACTACTCTCAACCTAAATCGTCTTTTATGGATATGCCACTTACCGGATGAGTTGGTTTTACCATTTCTACATTTCCACATGGAGATAATGTGAACTGAGGTCCAAGTGCCCCTTCATAACTTTTCAAAAGAAGTTCCCTCTTCATAGGTCCTTTCCAAAACTATTCAACAACCTGCCTAAAGCCTACAGCATCAACAAAATCTTGGTGTGCTATATACAGAGAAGAAAAGTCAATAAATTATACCTATATATACACACAGAAGGCAAAAAGTGAGGTTCAATTGTATGCAGTGCTGTTTTTTTTTTCTCTCATTTCATACTTGTTTAAATACTTCTTTTAAAGGTGATCCAAAAAAAACAATTGTGTTCTCAATCTCATCTTCTTTGACTGAACAGTTGCAAAAGGCAACTCTTATTCAACTTGTTCAATTCTCAGTTTAAATTTTCCAAAACAGTTTCGTCATGGTGATGGTGTTTTCTATCGAACAGGTGGGAAGCGTCTGCAGTAATACATGCCACTACTGAAATATATATATATATATATGCAACCTTTTTTTTTTACTTTAAGATTGAAATCTGATTCTAACATTTGAGATGGAGTGTCTGCAGAAAACAGGGTCCTTTGTAACATAACCAGCGATTTTTCAATGATGTTATTACTCAAATCCACCAGTAGGTGTCTCCCTTGCAGACATTCGACCCCAAGCCTAGGAAGCAGCATGCTGGATTACTTTCTACTTTTTTTTTCTTTTTTATACTTGTTTGATCATTTCCAGTGTAGTTTAACAGTGTTCCAGTGTTGATCACAAAAGCTGTCTCAAGCCAAAGCCATGTGTTTTTTTTTCTCTTTCGTTTTTATGAATTTTTCTATAAAAGAGAATTCTTTTCAGCATATTTTTGTTTATATTGGGCAGGATATACCCTTATCATGAAGCATTCCTTCTTCTGCCCCACCCAAATTCTAGACTTCAGCCAATCAGAGAGCTGCGTCTTGACAGGTCCACATTGCTGGCACTCAGTCCTCTGCATTCTGATAGGCCTGCATTGGCCTCCTGGAAAATGTAAAATAAAGGTCAGCAGACAAATCAGAGGCCAGTAAGGTACTGAAATGAATTAAAATCAAATAGAGCATGTGAGATGTTACACAATGTCCAATGAGTTCCTACAGAACTTCTGCAGACGGAGGGTTGAGGAGGGTTTGTGCTCGTACCTGTGCAGGGTCTTCTGCACTCTTGTTCAGGAAGTTGAGGGAACTGGCCCTCTTCATCCTGAGGGAATGACAGACAGAGACAGACAGACAGACAATCAGACACCCGTCGGCAGAGGAGTAACAGAGGAAGAACAGAGAGTGAGTCACAGAAAAGTCAGAGGGAGTCACAGAGGACAACCAGAGGAGTCACAAAGCAAGTGACAGAGGAATCACAACTTCAGTTTCGCTCTTTCTAACCCTGTGGCCACGTTCACGTGTGCATGTCTACTCGTAATTTACTCTACACTGAACTAAATGATGATGACTAGGAAGCAGGAGCTCAGGCGACATGGGGGCGCAGTCTCCTCGTATTCTAGGGTCCAGGCAGAGGAAAGAAGGGGCAGTGGGCAGGAACCCGGGCTCCCCCCCCCGCCCCGCCCCCCCCGCCTGACTCACCCTGGGTTGCGCGGCTCCTGGGGCCCGCTGCCCTGCAGCTTCTTCACCAGCATCTCGCTGCTCCGGCGGAGCGCGTCGCGGATCTTCCCGAAGGAGCCGCTCCGGCGAAGGGCGCCATTACCGTCCTGCGAGTGAGCGAGGGAGGGAGGGAGGGAGGGAGAGAGAGAGAGAGAGAGAGAGGGGGAGGGAGAGAGAGAGGGAGGGAGGGAGGGAGAGAGAGATAGAGAGGGGGAGGGAGAGCGAGGGAGGGAGAGAGGGAGAGAGAGAGGGAGGGAGGAAGGGAGAGAGAGAGAGAGAGAGAGAGAGAGGGAGGGAGGGAGGGACAGAGAGAGAGAGAGAGAGAGAGAGAGGGAAAGCGAGAGGGGGGAGAAAGAGAGAGAAAGAGAGGGAGGGAGAGCAAGGGGTGGAGAAAGTGAGAGAGAGAAAAATAGAGATAGAGAAAAAAGACAAAGGTAAGCATGGGGGAGGGGGTGCAGAGAGGGGTGGAGCAAAGAGCACACAATACAGGAAAGCCTTCTAGGACATTCTAGACAATTGTGTCGGGAGTTTCCAAAACGTCTTACCCCGTTCCACTCGGCCCCGTCTTCGCCCTCGCACTCCCCCCGCGTCCCCCCCGGCCCGTTCAGCGCCTCCCGGCTCTGCCGTCGCTCGCCCACTCCCGCCGCCCCGTCCTTCAGCAGCTCCACCACCTTACTCTGGTTAATGGCATCAATGCCCTGAAAGAGAGAGAGAGAGAGAGAGAGGAAGATAAAGGGAGGGAGAAGTATGGAGGGAGAGAGAGAGAGGAAGATAAAGGGAGGGAGAAGTATGGAGGGAGAGAGAGAGGGGAAGAGAGATGGGAGGAGAGAAGATGAAGTAAGAGAGCTGCTGATGGGGCAGTCAGGTCTCCAGCAGTGTGTAAGCTGTCATGAGTGACATCACGTTTCGCTGAGACTCAAAAAGCAGCCGTTATATCTCCTTAGCCCACTGAGCTAAAGGCACGTGGACCAAGCCAATAGGCTTTTCAGGAGTCCGGGGTGGTGTGCAGGAAGACTGACACCTTGTTGGATCTCACCAACGTGACTGAGGAAGTTGTAGGTGTTGTGGGTTGAGTTAGGGTGTAGTATGTGCTGTGGGTTGAGTCAGGGTGTAGTACGTGTTGTGAATTGAGTTAGGGTGTAGGACGTGTTGCGGGTTGAGTCAGGGTGTAGTATGTGTTGTGGGTTGAGTCAGGGTGTAGTACGTGTTGCGGGTTGAGTCAGGGTGTAGTACCTGTTTGCGTGTTTTGGTGGCACATTCTTCCAGTGTTTCAGCAGCCTCAAGTTTTCCTTGCCGGCGATACAGTGCCCCCAAGCTTTTCAGGGTGGTATTGACTGTAGGGCTGACAGAATAAAAAAATACTAACCATTATCATGAATAAATTATAGTCGACACACTAATGGACATAGACATAGAATCAAAAAGAAAAACAATAGTGCACAACTCGTTTCATATGAGGTGATGGTTACAGCAAGAAATTAATCAGAAAATTTAAGAGACTACCAATACAATACAGACTGATTCTGAAATATTGTGTGTGCGGTTTGCAAAAAAGTCACTGATATACACAGAAAGACAGAGATGGTGATAACTGTGCTCGTGTGTGGGGGTGAGAGAGCTGCAAAAAGAAAATGGAGGAGTCTTGCTGAGTCACTATGGAAAGTGCGAGGAGTTCTTTTCCAAAGTTCAACCGTAATCATTACGAATGACATTGAGTCATGGTCAAGTGAGGAAGGGAGGGAGGGAGGGAGGGAGAGAAAAGAGAGGAAGAGAAACAGGGACAGATAGAGAGAATGAGAGAGAGGGAGATCGATAAACATTCCGGTAGATTCTGGCTCCGAGCTCACCTGTCCACTTTGCAGGCCTTGTACCAGCTGCCGTACTCCCCATAGGGGCCTGAGTCCTTGCGTTTGCCCTAAGAGAAGAGAACCAGAAAGAGAAAGAAGGAGTGGAGAGGAATGAAAATATGGAGGACCTGACAGAGCAGAACACCTTCTCACGTCCCGTCTCCTTCCCTTGTAGACACACACCAGACCGTTTAAAAATAATAATAATAATTCACCTTGCTTTCTTCTCTCTCCTCCGCATGCATCCAGATGGGTTTGTTGTCATCTGAAAAAGAGCAATGTCATCATTACTTCAGAAAGCTTTTAAGAGGTGCAGCTTCACCCAGCCAGATCACATTAAGGACACCGTGATCCATGGATGATAAACTTAAAGATTCACATGCGCAAAAATGATACACATCTCCTCAAACAGGGACCGGCCAATAGAGTTTCACTGCTCTAGCGTCCACTGCAGGCAAAGCAGGGACATTTTTTTCCTCACAGCAGTCCCACAGAAGAGCTAATGCCAGCCGGAGGGGAAGCATATCTCTCACTGACAACAGCTGGTAGCCTGTGGATGCCTGGCAAGCCAATAGGACTAGCTCATTCGGCAGTTAACCAGCCAATCCCTCAGCAGCACCTGCTGCTCTCTGATCCCCGCTGGCGAATCGGAGTGGCATCTGCGGCACGCAAAACCGTGACGGCACGGCAACCCGCCCGCCCGACTTACTGTTGACCGAGCCGAACTCCTTCTCGTGAGCCCGGGTCAGGATCTCCTTGTACAGCGACTCGGCGTCTTTGAACTTCCCCTGCTTCAGATAGCACGTGGCCTGGGACAGAGAGAGAGAGAGAGGCAGGACACCGGAGAGCGTTCAGTATACTGCACACAGAAGCTTCAGCATGACTGACAGAACCAAACTCGCGGTGCTGTATAGGCATGGGGCAGGATGCCGCCCCGCCACGGCACAACTTGGCGGGGTAGTAGGTCCACCCATAACGGAGGGGGGGAGAAATTAAGTTAGTTTGGCGAGGGGGTAGGAGTGTAGCACAGTGGGTAAGGAACTGGACTTGTAACCGAAAGGTCGCAGGTTCGATTCCCGGGTAAGGACACTGCTGTTGTACCCTTGAGCAAGGTACTTAACCGAAATTGCTTCAGTATATATCCAGCTGTATAAATGGATACAATGTAAAGTGTTATGTAAAAAGTTGTGTAAGTCGCTCTGGATAAGAGCGTCTGCTAAATGCCCGTAATGTAATGTAATGGGTAGGAGGTGCGGTGGTTGCCCTCACCAGGTTGTTCTTGGTCTTGGCCACGTTGGGGTCGTCGGCGCCCAGCTTGGACTCGTAGATCTCCAGGGCGCGCTGGTAGTAGTACTCCACCTCGTCGTACTTGCCCTGGTTCTGGCACAGCAGCGCCAGGTTGTTGAGCTGCTTGGCCACGTCCGGGTGGTACTTGCCCAGGACCTTCTCGCGGATCTCCAGCGCACGCTTGCACAGGGGCTCCGCCTCCTTGTACTTGCCCCGCTTGCCGTAGAGCACGGCCAGGTTGTTGAGGGTGGCGGCCACCGCGGGGTGGTCCTTGCCCAGGGTCTTCTCCCTGATGGCCAGGGCATCGTTCAGCAGGTGCGCCGCCTCCTTGTACTTGTTCTGGTCCCTGGAACATAAAAAAAAAAAAAAAAGATTAAATATATAACATCCATTTAAAGCAGCACTATTGTGGTGATTGATTCATTTTTAAAATAACTGAAGCTTGACAAAAACTACCCCAGAACTGTCCAATGATCCATTCTGTGGTGGGTCGGTAAGAGGCTGGCATCTTCTAAATTCCTCTTTCAGTTTTGCTGCTTTTATTGCAACCTAAGCTAATTTCATGCGTGGGCTCTTACTGACATGTAATTCATATTTGAACCATAGTTTGACCTGTTACTATGGCAATACTTCTTAAAAGATGCAGCATACAGCCTACCTGTACACTAAAGCGAGGATGTTGAGCATGGGGTCTACCTGTATGCCAGGGCTAGAATGTTGATCATGGAGACTACTTGTACACCAGGGTGAGGATGTTGATCATGGGCCTACCTGTACACCAGGGCGAGGATGTTGAGCATGGGGCCTACCTGTACACCAGGGCTAGGATGTTGATCATGGGGCCTACCTGTACACTAGGGCTAGAATGCGGATCATGGGGCCTACCTGTACACCAGGGCTAGGATGTTGATCATGGGGCCTGCCTGTACACCAGGGCTAGGATGTTGATCATGGGGCCTACCTGTACACTAGGGCGAGGATGTTGAGCATGGGGCCTACCTGTACACCAGGGCGAGGATGTTGAGCATGGGGCCTACCTGTACACCAGGGCTAGGATGTTGAGCATGGTGGCCACGTCGGGGTGGTCGTGGCCGGAGGTCTTCTCCAGGTCCTCCAGGGCCTGCTTGCAGAGGGGCACGGCCACCTCGTACCTGCCCTGGGAGGCGTACTGGATCACCAGGTTGTGCAGGGTGCGCAGGCGGGCCGGGATCTCGTACCCCCCCTGCTGGGCTGCGGCCTCTCCGCTGGGCTGGGCTGTGCAGGAAAGGGATGGGGTCAAGAGGTTAAGGGTCAAAGGAAAAAAGCACACCTGCTTAGCAGAAATCTATAGATCATAATATCATTTTCTGCACAGCCAGGTATTCTCTTCCAAGGTTTGAAGCCTTGGTAAAGAAAGTGCTCTTTACATACCAGGACAGTTTAAAAAAAATTTTTTTGGGTTAACTGGGTTACATCCATAAAAAAAATTTCACACCTGCATGGCTCAGAAGACCTGTCATTTTTTTAGGCTTTACTTCAGCTTAATCGGCATACTTGCTGATGGGCACAAACTGTGTTAGGTCAGGACTTGGCATGTATCAAAGAGAATTTTAAATGATGCGATTTCCTCACTAGAACTCTTGAACAGATTAATTTAGTTATGCTATCCGTTACTTCAGGTATGTGGCAAGTCTGTATCTGTTAGCGCTTTATAGCAAATGGCAGCGCGCTATGCTAAACTTGCTTACACAGCATTTTTGAGGCCCACATAAATTACCCTGTTTCTGTGGCTGCAGGAGACTGCAACGGTGAAGGCTCGGCACGCAAAGCGCTACCAGCGGACAGCTGGGCGAGGAGCAGGCGGCTCCCAGCGGACCCACCTGGCCCTTGGTCGTCGTCGTTGGGGAACAGGTCGTCCAGGCTGTCCTTGGAGGTCTCGCTGGCCTTCTCGTCCGAGGGCGAGACGTCGTCGTCGAACTTCTTGATCTGGTTCATGAACTCCAGGTGCTTCTTCTCCTCCTCCAGCTGCGCCACGCTCTGCTCGCTCTTCTGCAGCTTGTGCTGCGTGGCGGCCAGCTCGTCCCGCAGCCACTGGTTCTCCTGGCACAGCCGCCGCACCTGCGCCCGCAGCTTCTGCTTCTCCGACTCCACCGCGCTCAGGTGGCTGGACAGCGCGATGATCACCTGTGTTTGGGGGGGGGGGGGGGCGGGCAGAGGACATGGTCAGGGGCCAATGGCACCCAAAAACTTGCACTCAAATGCAACCCTAATTATCCTTGATATTGTATCTAAAAACGAGCACTCCATGTATGAACCCAAACCCTGGTTTCAAACCTACGTTCCGTCAGGATCGCCTGAGGTCCACAAAAATCAGCCCACCCCCTCCCTCCGACCCCCCACCCTTTCACTTTCGCACCCCCGCAGTACCTGCGCCTCGCCCAGCCCCAGCTCGATCGCCTCCAGGCTCTTGCGCAGTAGGCCGGACTTCTCCTGGGCAGCGGGTGGACCGCAGTCCAGCAGAGAGGTGAGGAGCTGGGCATGCTCGCCACGGAGAGACTCCAGGCCCTGGATAACGGCCTTCGTGTTGAGGACGATTTCATCCTGGCTAAGCCTCTCCAAAGCCTCCTCCCGTGGGTACACCATGGTGGACATTGTCTACACTGCGTTCACACGGCATGAAGGGGGGGAAGAGGGTAGCATTAAGATTTTAGTTTAAATCCACATCATGCCGAGGGGGGGGGGGGGGGGTAAGGGGGGACACAAAATCCAGACACAGTTAAGGAGGCTAACACAGATTTACACATATTTTTAGATTTATGATCTCTTTGTGCCATCAGGCAAATTGTTTATGGGGCTGTAGCATGTTGGTTTCCAAGTTTATTATAGAAACCCTCATAAATCCACAGCACTCTGTACTGTGCAGTATAGGTATGGGATACCTGCTAGCCCCAACCAACCAATGTCAATTGACACTGATTTAATTTTGTTTCCTGATATCTAGACGAAGTCTATTGATATTCTCGTTTGATCTCAGCAAAGATTTGGATACATGTTAAACCTGGTCTTGAAACACAGACTGTCAGATTCGTGAACTTCCTGTCTCACTGTCTACGAAGAGCACTTAAAGATGCAACAAAGGTCTGTCCTCAGCAAGGACGTGCCATATTTGACACTGCTCACAGAGCCATTTCGGGAACTGTTCTCCGTTATGATTCGACACTTACACCCGCCGTCAACGAGTTAATGGGACTGTTTAAGACATATCGATCACGTCTCTAAAAATGGACGGGTTTATCGTTTCAAATGCCACGCTTTTGCAGCTAGCACCAGAGCGGTCTAAGGTCGACACAAACTTGTTAGGTTTAACAAAACTAAACTAAACAATGTCACTTTCACGTGTAATCCCGAAGTGTGATTCCAATTCATTCGCGCATAGGAGAATTGGAGAGTTTATATATATGTGTGTGTGTGAACGAAATCTGTCCCAGGGATGCTAAATGTTCTGCCAAACGTTCTGTCTGATGCGGAAAAGCTAACCTCAAAAGTAAACACACAGCACCCACTTCCGTGTGTTCTACGCGTGCATATTCACTGATCTGCACGTTACACTGAGTGGCTTGTCAGCAAGCACGATGGGCAAAAGTCGTGCAGAATAGATCCTCGCCGTCGTTTCTGTCTTACAAAAAAATAACACCTCGGCTTCTCGCTTTTGCGCCACCAGGAGGCTCCTGCCCACACAACCACCCCTCCCTTCTCCCTCTGTATTGACTGCAATGCACCAACACCACCTATCCCGCAATTTCCATCGGTAGCATTGCCTTAAGAGTCACTGCGGGACGCAGGGGCACCACGCTCAATAAATATTCGTATGTTTTATAATTATATTCCAAATAGACTGTCAACGCTGCTAGTAACGGTGATTACAGGTAATGGCTTGAAATGTGCTCAGTATTAACGCGAGGAACATCCTGCCATCGCAGAACCAGTAAAAACAAAAGACTATAAGTGAAGGTGACCGAAGGTGTTATCTAGCTGGTATCTTTAACTTTAACCGTTGTAATTCGTCGTGTTACTTAGTCCAACACTAACAACTAGCCAGCTACAATCGAACGACAAAAGCACGCCAACGTTATTTTTACATTACCTGTCGAAATGTATTGGAGAAAATGACAGCGGATATTGCATCCGTCCGTTTGAAGGACAATACTGCCTAAAAGGTGGGGCAAGGATTTTTGTAAGTCGCTAGACTAGCAATGCATTTAACGTCGCTGGAGAACGTGCCCCGTTCATTCCATGCTGTCAAACAGACAACATTTTGAATTGATCAAAATTGATTTTTTTTTTATAGACTAAGGACCCAGTCTAGTCGAAATATCTTTTGAATGAATTCATGAAGGATACTATCCGAATGACAAAAAAAACCCGTCACCTAACGTTAGCTGACTTACTGAATATATTATAACAACTGTCTGTAGCCATATTCTAGCTGGTTTGCTAAATTTAGCTTATCTGCTACCTGCGTGCAACGCCTCCGGCACGGTAAATGATCGCACTCACACAACCAGCTAGTCTAAATATACACAACTAAACCGAGAGTGCAAGCCTGGCATCCATTAGGACTTATTAATCAGAGCAGAAACGTTAGGTTACACGTCATAATATATTTTCAAACGTTTTTTCATGCAATGGCATATCGTGCCTAGTCACAGCATTTTCATACAAACACAGCAAGTTCTGATTTATTTATAAATAATGACAGAGCTAGCTAGCACCGTTAGCAAGCCAGCTGCGATGGTACCTCGCAGTTTATCGTTGTTCCCAACTCCAGGCAGAGATAACGAAGGGATGCAGAGATGCGAGGGTAGAGATAAAGGCTATACTAGCTAAACATTAACACCCAATTACTCAGCAATAAATATGAAGCTATCGGTGATTTTTAACAATATAAGGTTATCGTTAATGCCACATGTAAAATTCTAAATTGTCAACTAAAAGGTTAGGAATCGACCTTGTATACAACTAGGACTGAAGCTGTGTAGGCTAGCTTAGTTACTGGCTAACTAGCCGATACATTATTTTGATGACAAGAAAAATCACCTTTCTCCGCTGCGGAATCAAATGTCTTCGTTTCCGGTTAAAGCACTTCTCCGCAATCTTTTTTAGTCCTGTTCGTTTGGCCTCCGAAGTAAAACAAATCTTTATTTTTTATCTCTTTAAGTTAACTCGCTGGAACCGTTACGCATGCGAATACCAAACCGTGCATTGTAGCCAATTATGCTAGCGTGGCTAGCTAATAGGATCTAGCCCTCTCGGAGTCAGTTCCTTTCAGGTCGGCCCTGATCAGTAATTGATCTCAGTATGGGAAAGGAGGGTTCGCCAGCTTCGTCCCATCCATCCTTGCTGGTTGCTTCGTGACCCACTGAATGTGCGCGTCTCGCAGCGGTCCCGTCTGCCTGTGTTTACAGATGACAGCAGGAAGCTCTGAAAATGGCTGGTGATGGAAATTCTCCCAGAATCCACAGCCGTTGCCCAGGGCGGTGACATCACCACCACCACCGCCCTGCTGCCCCCTGTATAGGGGGCAGAGGGGGCACAGTACGATAAGGAGCAGATTCAGTGTTGAATAACCTCACAACCTTCTCAAATAATTGCGGCACATGGTTTTCAGTTATTTTAGGATATGGTCTTTCATAACTATTGCTTTTAGTTACTTCAATTTTATCATAAGTTCTAATTTTGCCATTTAGTGTCTTTAGAATCAAAGAAGAATGATCCATTATCTTAGTAAATAGATTAGATGTCCCATATCACCCTATAGACTGGGACAAAATGTAAATAAAAAGCACAATTAGGCCTGTATGTGAACTCAATTATGATTTACTTTTAACAGTAGTAAGCTAATTAACTATGTTATTTAGCTATTACTCAGCTAGTATATGAATATTAGATACTGTCAATGCTGTCAACGACCTAGATAAGTAGCCAGGAATAAAGTTGTTTGGTCTCCACAGAAAATAAAATTACAAAAATGTAGCCCAATAAGTAAGTCAAAAAACAGCACAACAGCAAATCATAATCTTTTGTGACAAACTAACTCCTCATAAGAATGCACTGACAAAAAGCACATAAAAATCAGGGCTTTTTATTTTTAAAAAAGACAATGAGTAACATTTCCACAAATAGCTGTGATTAACAACTTTCTTAAATTATGAAAAAGCAACATGACAAAACATGAAAATGAAAAATAAACACAAGAATATTCCTAAACTTATCTTACAAGCACTTGTTTCATATGTACAAGCATTATCGTTATAGGCAAATGGTCTACTGGTTGAAGACAACAAAAGCAGAGGAAAGACTGCATGTGCAAAAAAATATCTGTTTCACATCCACAAGCTTTGATCTTTAGCAAATATTGAAGATGTTTTTTTTTTCTTATCCGGATTTACACCAACATACTTTTCTGAAAGCACATTTTTTTTAAAATTTGTGATTATGATATAAAGTATATTGGCATAAAGTAAACTGCCGGGGAGGGGAGGGTGGGGGGGGGGGGGGGGGGGGACGTGGCCGCCAGAAAGCAAAGATAATTTTCCAAGACGTGTGGAACCCAACCTAGACATTCTGTCCCTACTCTAATCAACTGTAACAGAAGATCCACAAAAGCACAGCGCACAGCGGAGGCGACAAGAGTAGTCATACATTTGCAATTGCCATTCTCCAAATTCCAAGGTGAGGGGTGAATGACTCGACACTATTCCCGTCCGCTGGCTACCTCTAGGTTTGCCACAGAAAGATTTATGCTGTTCTTTAAAAGAAGATATGGGTAGGAAAAAAGAAAAGGGCAAACGTGGGTATGAAATGGCTGAAAGTATTTCATAAAGAGGGAGAGAGAGAGAGTAAATCGGCTTTTTACATTGACAACTCGGAAGAAAAGAAAAGCCTTTGACCCTTTTCTCACCACCAAAAATACTGAAAACTTCAAGCTATTTCCCAGCACTTGTCGCTGTTGCAATCTGTGGCATCTAACAATCAAGCAGTGCTTCTCAACTTCTCCCATGGCCATGTAAGCAAGGCAAAAAAAAAAAAGTGCTAAGATGAAACCAACCAGAGCAATTTGTTTTTTCCGCAAAAGGGCGACTCAAGGGCATGGGTAGAGTCAATCAACACTTTCAAATAAAGCAAATTAGTCATTACCATAGCTAACAGAAGAGGGACTTAGGTTAGATTAAATTCCTGTCCAGGGCTGAATCTTCCACCACCTCACCAATTGTAAATGCCAGCTTCACAAAACCCACAAAAAAAACGCACTTCGCTATTGTTATGATCAAAGCATCTCGTAGTCATATTTGAATTAATCTTTTATTCTGTTGCCATTCAGTCCTTTGTGTGTTGCACAAAGGACCAACGTTCACTGAGCCAAACATAACGATTTCACTGCCATGTTATTCAACCATTTTGGGTTTAGGACAGGGGGCCAAAAATCATGCATCCTTGACCTGTACAGCGTGATATTAATGGAAAAAATTCTGGAATTGTGGGTCTTTGTATAACAGAATCACCTGACTGAAAGTTTGGTCTAATTTGTGAACTCACCCTTTCCAAAATGGCAACTGGTTACCCCTGGCCTTACTTGTGCCATCAGCCACTGTGCAATACAGTATTTTTTGCACTTTTTTGTAAATAGGCTCCAAGGTTAAACAGATCACAGCACCCAGAACTCAATGAATGTTGAGTGCAAAAGAATTTCAAATGAAGGTATAAGTGGTATAATCTTTCCACTGAAGACAGCCTTACTGTTCTGGAATTTCGACTATTCAGATCCAACCCCCCACCCCCGCCTTAAAAAAAAGGAAAAAAGAAGAAAAAAAAAAAACTTAACCTGTTTATTATTGTAATACTTTATGCTGTCAGAACACTGACAATAGTAATTTTGACCTGTGGATGGACACCCACATGCCAAGCATTACAGACAGATCCCCATGGTACTCATGTAACCCACTGGACTAATAGCAGGCACAGAGAATAAGAAAACGCCCCAAATCCTGATAACATGGGTGCTAGTGAAACTGCACAGGTGAATTGGCCCTCCTGACCATGGTCTGTAATGTTACATACTAAAACAGATTTTGTTTTTTTTAAACCCCCCCCCCCCCCCTTCTGATAAGATTCTAGGTTTGATATGGCCTAAGTAAAAAAGCCTAACCCCACAGATCTAGCTACTCCATAATACAACAGCATGTAATAGACAACTTCACCCACAACAGATTTTCCAAATTCACGTTTGGTGATGTCAACCGCAAAATAAACACGTACGCTTCACTGGCGAGTCGTGTCACGTGGTACGAATGTTTCACATATACGCCGGACATAGATTTTTTTTTTTTTTTGCTGTGCTCCAGCACCAACAAGACAGAACATGAAGACATCAGTCGCTGGTAACAAAACCGTCATTGTGACGCTCACGGGACACACTGAACAAAACGTTACACATCATCTGAGAGCCTGCTGTGCTGTCCGTCACCTACTGCACTGAAGGTGGCGGGCAACTTTGTGCTTTGGAAGAAACACTGACCTCTGAGGCATAGCTGAGTGCATAGAAGAAACAATGGACAAGAACGTACTGCCCCAAAATGCACCCGTGGCCTATCTTGACCCAACACACCCCTGCTTGTTCCCTCCTCATCCCCAACATGCACACACACGCGCGCGCACACACACACACGCGCGCGCGCGCACACACACACACACACAGAATACCTTCTTTGCAATAGACACAATGAAAGATCTCCAACAAAGAAGTTGGACACTAAAACTGAACCTCCAAAAAAAACCAAAACAAAAAAAGCAGCAACTCGGATTTCTGCCCACTAGCAAATGGCCATTACGCTGACACTAGAGTCCCAGTGCTGTTTTTGCTTGAATCTACATACAACAATAGGGGCTGAAATATAATTTCCTATAAAGTCCTACGGTGACGTTTCCAAATATGCTGTTATTGCATACATGTGTATCAATGTATACAAGATATTCAATCAAGGCCGAGTCGGCCTCGGAGAGCAAGGAATTAAGTAACCACACAGAACCCCCTAACACTGAGATCACAAGTGAAAGAAATGTTATCCGTCATAGCCTATATTCCTTTAGCTGTACCAGATATTCAAGAGGGAAACTATGCAACTGACCCCACCTCATTTTTATAGATTTCAATCCTTTCCTGCCCTCCTCCATGAGGTGTTGATCGCTTGCATTTAAAAATGACTTTGACAAAACCTTTGATCAAAATTTTTCTCTTGAACGATTACATTTTTGGTCTTCTTTCTCATCCGGGATTAAGCGATTCTTGCAGAGCAACTGGACATTAGTTTACAGCGCTGTGATAGATGACGGTAATCAAACAATAAGAAATTAAAGATTAACTCAAATCCAAATGCGTGTCCTCTGCTGTTTAAGCCAGTGAACGGCATCACTTTACTTATTTTGTGCTGTAAATCCCATCCACACTTGCACACACACGCACGCTGGGTCACAAACATACAAATAAAACTGCCAAACAAGCATAAAAATGAATAAAAGTCAATGAAAGAAACAAAAAAATGTTTAAAAAAAAACATGTATGAGAGGCCTGCCTCCCTTGGTCAGTTCTGTTCTGATTGGTTAGCAGGGATACCACAGAGCTCTGATAGACAAGGGCTGTGTGCAATGGGTGGGCAGAGGTGAAGCCTGTGGGGGCGGGTCCTAAGAGGGTGGTTTACTGTAGCCAAACAGTCCCACTGGGAAGTACTTGACGTGCGTTGGCCACTGGGCAGCCAGCTGGAAAAATTTGACATCGTTCCAGTCCACGCCATCTATGGAAACTGTGAGAGGGTGAGTGAGTGAGAGAGGAAGAAAGAGAGAGATAGAGAGGGAGCGATAGAGAGAGAGAGAGAGCAAAGACAGAGGGTTAAAGCAAAGACCAGGAAACTCCTCACCTTCGTTGATTCTACCCTCTCATAACACACAGAGCTTTTTCTCCCTGGTTAGTTTCTGTCTGGGTGTGTCCACGTCACCTCCCGCCGCATTTGCCTTTATTAAAAAACAGGGCTACCCCCCCACGCCAGTGCTATTCAACCGTAACATTTAGGGCCTTGAAGTCAACTGAAAGAGCAATACGTTCCTTTCACGTCAAGAAATCTCACTGCAACTATGAAGTGCTATTGACTGTACACCAGGTCCAACAATCCTTGTGCCTTCAATTATTCTGCCAGGGTATTTTTAAGGCCTGATAGCATCCATTTTGTGTGCCTTAGTGATTATTGTCCCAATGAGTATAACTTTGCATACATTTAGTATGTAAAGTTACATGCCCAGACAATGAGTTGAGAGGCGTTTGATAATTCATGTTACGCCCTCTCCATCTTTTTCACCCCCCCCTTCCCTTTCTCTGTCTCTCTTCCTCCATTTCCCTCTCTGCTCTCTCTCACAGGCTCTCCCCCCCCCCCCCCCCCCCCCCTCCTCCCTCCTTCTCTCTCTCCCTCCCTCTCCCTCTCTCACCCTTCAGGATGGTCTGTTGTTGCTTTGCGGAGCAGATGAGTCTGCTGATTCCCTCGATGACCTGGCTCTTGGAATCCACATCCTTCTCCTTCGGCTTCTTCCCCAGGAATATGGTGGGCACTGCAGACGCACAGACACACACACACAAGGTCAAATGGGCGCACACACACACACAACTCCCATTGGTTTCACTCAGTGAAATATCCCTTTAAGTCATCCGGATGACTTTCACCCAGGGTGCTGCCATTAACGATCAATGGGACATCTGATGTTGCGAGCAGTCATGCTACTCAAATACAATGTGGTAAGCTCCACAAAACGACTTGTATTATGTTACACCAAAAAGAAATATAGCTTTAAGTCACCCAGATGACTTTCACCCAGAGGTCCGGTTAATTCACCCAGAGGACTGTTTAAATCACCGGATTATTTTCACCCAGAGGACCGTTTAAATCACCGGATTATTTTCACCCAGAGGACTGTTTAAATCACCGGATTATTTTCACCCAGAGGACTGTTTAAATCACCGGATTATTTTCACCCAGAGGACGGTTTAAATCACCGGATTATTTTCACCCAGAGGATTGTTTAAATCACCCATTTGACTTTCACCAAGAGGACTGTTTAAATCACCAAGAGGACGTTCACCCAGAGGACTGTTTAAGTCACGGGATTACTTTCACCCAGATTTAAAGTGTCTGATCTCAATCTCACTGTGCAAGAGCGACTTTTCTGGTAGAATCTCTAGTAGACTGGCCACCTCCAGCATGCTTCTGCCAGCTGTGTATGAAAAGTTCTCCAGTGAGGCAAAGACTGTTGACACAATGACTGTGGATGCAATGACTGTTGACACAATGACTGTGGATACAATGACTGTGGACACAATGACTGCTGACACAATGACTGCTGACACAATGACTGCTGACACAATGACTGTGGATGCAATGACTGTGGACACAATGACTGCTGACGCAATGACTGTGGACACAATGACTGGACGCAATCAGCTGGTAGACTGCAGAATGGATAGATACAGCAGGTGGACGTCTGTGCTCTAAACCCTGGGTTTTAAACAGGGGGTTTGTGGACCCCTGGGGGTCTTTGGCGGTACAGTAAGGGGGGTCCCTGGCCAGACTTGATATGCAATGACTTTATATGGACTTGGGAAAATATTTCTAAATATGGATGCCTGGTTGCAGATCCCTGTATAAGGAGAGGTTGAAAACCCCTGCTTTTAAAGAAAGCAGATTACTGGCTGCATTCTCCCAAGCAGCAAGAGGACACTGCAGTGAAAAGTTGGTGCAGAAAAACTGCAGAGATGGTAAGAGATCTGACAGCTCAGAGCAGTGGGGCTGAATCAGCAGTTACAAATCCTTGAATATTTGTATTTGGCCTCCCCTGCATAGACAGATAACAAGCTAACAGATCACGGTGATAGATCACAGCAGTCAAACAACAAGAAATGAAAGATAAAGTAAGCTACTTAAAATTCTAATCAAATTCTGTGTGGCAAGGTGGTACTGTTGATGGTACCAATGCGATCTAAAAGTGAAGAAAATTACAGTCGCCTTTACTTCTTTACTTTATAGTTAATAGGGGGATGGCAATATGTTCAGTCTGTGATAAAAATATAATGTTTTATAAATTATAAGGTGATCATCTTAGTTTTCTCTGGTCTGCTCTCTGAAAAGTGGTCGCACGCCGTCGGCCAGGCGACCGTCGTCCGCCGCATGAACTCACCCTTCTTGTTCTTCTCCTTCGTGACCACGGTCATGGCCATCGTGTTGACCTGCGTCTGCAGGTCGCTGGCGCCCCCTCCTGGCAGCCGGGTGACCTGCAGCGATCGGAAGGCGCTCTTCAGCGTGTTCTTGCAGCCGGTGTCACGGCGTTCGCCCTCCCGCTTCTTGTCCGCCAGCGAGGCCAGCCAGTAGTCCACCTGCAGCCCGATAGCGTCCACCCCCTGGGACATGCTGGGACTCCTGGCGGGAAGCAAGATGGAAAGTATAAGAAAGACTTTTAGACTGGTCATGGTTCTGTATTTACAATCAAAGAAGCCTCCTTCTCCATCCTCATTCCCGCCCACTCACCTCAGTTTTTATATTTTATATCTGTTTTTATTTTTATGTCTCCATTTTTCAATAGCAATTTTCAAAAAAAAAAAAAAAAAAAAAAAAAACCGACCAATTGACAAGTAGCTTGAAAATGATTGACAGCTTTGCCTACCCCTGTCCAGCCAATACGGAGCTCATGGAGGGCGAGGAAGGCGGGGTGGCCACTTCTTTCACAAGCCCCAATGGAGATCCGTGAGTGGGCGGGGATGTGGAGGGGACGGCCAAGTTGACGGCCGCGCCCTCTTCCTGGTCCCCACCTATAGGGAAGGGGAGAGTGAGACAATGGTTGCCATAGCAGCTGTGACAGTTTGATACAGCAGTAACAGCACTGAAAACTACAATTCCAAGCCAAAATACACCTGCAGGAAAAGGTCAATTGTGTATTAAACGGCCTGCATGTTAAGAGTTTGGCAGCCGAAAGGCCTTGTGAACAACATATTGTGTACCTTCTTAGTCAAAAATGATTATTTTTACTAAGGAACTGGCAACCCTTGGTCTCCTAACAGACGTGTGTAGATATACATGTAGATATACGTAGAGATATATGTGGGTACAGTCCAGAGTACACGTGAAATTCTTTAAACTCTTTAAACTCTGGCACTGCCAGGTACTCATGTTAGGCTCACCCACCTGCAGACGAAGGCCCGGGTTCGATAAATCCCACCTTCACCATCTGTGTGACACAGAGACACGTCAGACCAGCGTAAACATCACTGCCGTCCACATTCTGGCCCAAATCTCCCCAAAAGTAGCAAAATGGCGTCAAGGGCAGGGGTCCTGGGCTACCAGAAATGCAATGTAGAAATGCATTTCATCAAAGCAACTCAAACAGCATTTGAAAGATATTTTGCTACTACACGTAGCATTTTATACAAGTGTTTGGTTTCTCAATGCATTTGTTTTTGGCCAGCGCATTTTCAATGGAAATATATAATGCAGGTGTGGAATTTTAACCGCGAGGGGTAAACCCACACAGTGCTTCAGAGGTGGTCAAGGTAGACGGCACATTCGGTGCGTCCCTGTGAGGTAGACGGCACAGGTACATTTGCCCTCTAACTGACCCAGATTCAGACGACTGCTGACATTCACATCACATTACACGGCGCCCCTGCTGTTGTCCCGAAGAGACCCTGTGGCGCAAGGAGCTTACCCCAACAAAAGGAATGAACTTCTGGTAGGAGTCTTCATCATGCCTGCAGCAGACAGAGGAGGAGGAGGAGGAGCAGAGACATCATTTGAGGGAAGTGCACTGTCATCTCAGGGCGACAGTCAATATATTTTCCTTTAAAGGCCCACTCAGTAAATTGGGTTGCTAATAAAATGCTAATAGCTGAAAACAAGCAAAAAGACATGGTTCCGTCGTATAGAATTATTCCCCTAATAACAATAACAAAGACCCTCATGGCAAGCACTTAAAACAGAAAATAAAAAAGTATTTAAAGCAAGTGTTGTCGGGCCAACACTTGATCCTTGTATATCTTCTGCATTTCATTCTTCTTCTTTGGTCCTAAAATCTGAGCGTTTTTGTAGTCCTTGCACAGCTCATCACCATGGAAATGAACTTGTCACTCACTTGTCGTATTTACTTGCCATTTTAACTCTCTGAACTCCACATTCACCAGCTAACTCGCTAAACTCCACTACACAGGCATCCAGATAAGTGCATCGAACAATGTTAAACCATCAAAAACAGATTCAAAAAACAACTTTTTTTTTCTCCCCGACTTTTGCAAAAAGACAGTAGATTTGGCCGGCAGCACATGATTGGCTCCTCCGGGCCTTTAAATGTCCGCGCGGCCGAATCCCGCTGTGACTCACGTGCGGTGCTTGCAGGTCAGCATGGCCTCAGCGATGGGCACCTGGTGGGTGATGGTGGCCCCGCTGATGTACTGAGAGATCCGGCCCGCCACGTCCAGGACGTCTGGGGGGGGGGGGGGAGGGGGAGGGCAGGGAAGGGGTTAGCCATCGGGGCTGCGTGGGGGAGTCAAATGCGTCACACACAAAAAGTGGATTTGGCTCGTTTGGACTGGTCAGCTTCCTCCACCAGGTGTGGTTGAGAGAGGGGAGGGGTCGGAGGTCACCTGTCTGGGGGGGTTCCGTCCGGCTGAAAAGGTCCCTCCAGGAGCTGTCCAGGAAGGCCGCACTGTAACGGTTGTCCAGAGTGCCCAGGTGCTTGGCGACCAGGTGTGAACCTGTGTAGGACCGAGCAGTGAGAAGGTGTGGTTTTCATTTAAAAAATTTTCTCAAAATGAGAAAAATTTTAAATAAAGTCAACCCTCTT
Organism: Anguilla anguilla; assembly: GCF_013347855.1. NCBI lineage: Eukaryota > Metazoa > Chordata > Actinopteri > Anguilliformes > Anguillidae > Anguilla > Anguilla anguilla. The sequence goes on from NC_049203.1 coordinate 6,321,802, forward strand.
TGATTAATGCAGGAAGAGGTTTGAGGGGCACACAAACAGCGTTGCTTTGCTTCTTTAGACAAAAACAGCTATGCGTTCGGTCCAGAATTCTCATCAAAATATCGCTATACCGACTGTGTCTCAGTGGCCTAGCATTTGCTCGTGAGCCTGAAATAGACAATGTTCTTATTCTTCCCTGTAATGGACAGACATTCGACCTCCATTACTTTAAAATGACAAACTTTCCGGAATGTTCTTCTGTTGGAACGGAAGTTTGTTCATCAGCACTTGTTGACGTATCAAAATGACTTGACAGCTACGTAATCCTCCTTACCCAAAGGCACCACCAGGAACCTCATGTGACCGAGCCAATCGGACGTCTTGTTCGCCAGCTGGGTGACAAAGAACTGCAGAATGGCCCCCAGGTAGCTCTGCCCCCCCACCGCTGCTACTTTCACCGGCCTGGGCATGGACGAGTTGCAGTTACAACTACAGGGAGAGAGAGAGAGAGAGAGGGAGGGATTGAGGGAGAGAGAGAGAAAGAGAGAGAGAGGGGAATAGAGGGAGGGATGGAGGGAGAAAGAAAGAGAGAGAGAGGGAGATAGAGAGAGGGATGGAGGGAGAGAGAGAGAGAGAGAGAGAGAGAGAGACAGAGGGGTCAGCTTCAGGACAGCACTGCAAGTACACTTCAAAATAGAGCAAAGAAATGATCAAACACTCACGTCTGCACCAGTGGGACATAATCACTAAAACACACAACAAAACCAGATGCTGTCAGGCTTCAGAAATACCCTGCCAGAATACCCGGTCCCCTTCAAACAGCACAAACAGCATTACTGTCATGTTAGTGAATGTTCATGTGAACGTGGGTGAACTGACAGGGGGATGGAGGGAAGGCGAGGGGAGGAGTGGTTCTGGAGAAGGAAAGGGTACAAAGTGGGAAAAGAAAACAGAGGATGGGGGGTACATTGAAAAGGAGTAGAGGGAATGGAGAGAAACATGTATGAGGGGATGAGGGTGAAAAAAGGGCGATGAGACAGAGGAATGGGAGAGAGAGCAGGTCTGTGTGACATCACTCTGAGATCTGCTCAGACTGCGGGGGTCGGGGTGTGGGGGGGGGGGGGGGTCACTCACAACTTCTGTATGCGGGTGAGGATTGCGGAGAGCACGGTCTGGATCTCTGCCCCCGAGCAGGTGCAGACGACCGGCTGCTTCTGGGCCTGCAGCAGCTCCGTCACGTACTGCAGGGGCCCAGAAACGCACACACACACACACACATAAGGCGCTATGTAGTGCTTATTAAGGTGTTATAAACCTCTTATGAACCTTTTATATATAAAAAAATTAACATCACAGGCACATTCATACACTCTGCTGCACAGACACACAACACATGCACCAACAAACTGTGTACTGTTCTGACCAGACACACTCACATCCACTGTAAGGTACTAACACACAGGCACACTCAAAAAAATTTTTTACCACTTACACCACAGGTTATGAGCCGAATTACAAGACCACAACGTATCAAAGCAGAATATCCTGATAATGTTTAAGCATGTATTACGTAATGGTTAGAAGAGCTCCTGTAGCTGTTCTGTAAGGTTTTATTCACAGAAAATTCAAACTGCGTGAGCTCTGATTTCATTGGACGAATCCCATGATTGGAGCCAACAACACGGTGGGATTGGGGGTGGGGGTGGGGGGGGGGGCGTACCTGGCCCTGCCAGTCCGTGCCGTTGACCAGGATGAGGCACTCTGGGAGGGCGGAGTCGGCCAGGAGGACCTGGTTCAGCTGGTCATACACGGCCTTCCGCAGGACCTGTAACCACGGAAACACATATTCATTACGCGTGTTTTGAGAGGCACCTAAAGAACCCGCAGTTAAAATATTCCAATTCCGCAAACTCTCCCTCCGTACCAATCTCTGATTGCTAGCGCCCTCCTCCAGAGTGCGCCGTCCAATCAGTCTGCCCGTTCCAATGGGGCCAAGGCTATGCGTTGCATTGGCCCTAACCTGTTCCTATAGCAACAGCTGTCTGATCCTATTAGTCCTCCTCACGTCCCTGGTCTGAGTCACGGAGAACCGCTCTGATTGGCTGCTGTTCTGTGACCGATCAGCCTGCACCGAGCGGTTCAAGGACCACAGCACTGATTAATACCGTTCACCACGGGGACCCTCCAGGTCATCCTTCATCAACACCTTTTTTCCTCCCTGTACCAGAGTAACAGATTACCTGTAAACCCTCACCGGACTTTAATTTAAGACAGGGGCCTCAACATCCCAAGGCTTCAAACGAATCAGAATGAATCTTTCTATAGCCTCGGTTCCAAGATAAATGGAAAGTGTTCCTGCTCAAGGAACCCTTCACTTTTTTGTAATTTTTTTTTTTGTTTTACTTTATCTTAATTCCTTTATCCAGTCTGTTTTTATCACTGTATAGTTCACCGTACTTTAACAGATGTTTTTTCCTTTATATCCTTTGATTCATTATTTGCACACCCGAGTGCCTTTTAATGAAGTCTGCTGCTGTGTCCTTTAATTGGAAAACGCTGTTGCGTGCGCTGTACAGAAAGTGCTGTATAAATACAGTCATTATTTTAGAGATTAAAAGTGGTCATGTTCCAGGAAGTTAGAATGTATTTTTCTGTCTGGTATCAGTATGAAAGCAGTGATGTATAGGGAGTAGTTGTGGGACTGGTATCAGTACGTAAGTGGTCGTGTTCAGGGTAATGCAGTCAGTGTTCAGCATAACGGCTGGGTTTAGGGTAACGTGGTCGTGTTCAGGGTAACGGTCGTGTTCAGCGTAGCGCGGTCGTGTTCAGTGTAACGTGGTTGTGTTCAGGGTAACGGTCGTGTTCAGCGTAGCGCGGTCGTGTTCAGGGTAACGTGGTCGTGTTCAGGGTAATGCGGTCGTGTTCAGGGTAGCGTGGTCGTGTTCAGTGTAACGCAGTCATGTTCAGCATAACGGTCGTGTTCAGCGTAGCGCGGTCGTGTTCAGGGTAACGTGGTCGTGTTCAGGGTAACGCGGTCGTGTTCAGCATAACGGTCGTGTTCAGCGTAGCGCGGTCGTGTTCAGGGTAACGGTCGTGTTCAGCGTAGCGCGGTCGTGTTCAGGGTAATGTGGTCGTGTTCAGTGTAACGCAGTCATGTTCAGCATAACGGTCGTGTTCAGGGTAACGCGGTCGTGTTCAGGGTAATGTGGTCGTGTTCAGCATAACGGTCGTGTTCAGGGTAACGGTCGTGTTCAGGGCCGTACCGAAGTGGAGTGGCCGAGCTCGGGGGACCTCTCGCCGTCGGAGCTGTTGGCCCTCTCGCTCAGCGGCTTGGATAGCTGCCGCTCCTTCAGCGGCGCGTTGCGCTTCTGCCGCGCGGTCTGGCCCCCGTCCATCCTGCCCCACAAACGCACAGTTACACGCAATTACACACAATTACACACAATTACACACAAATACACACAATTACACACAAATACACACAATTACACACAAATACACACAATTACACACAATTACACGCAATTACACACAATTACACACAAATACACACAATTACACACAATTACACGCAATTACACACAATTACACACAATTACACACAATTACACAAAAATACGCACAATTACACGCAATTACACACAATTACACACAAATACACACAATTACACACAATTACACGCAATTACACACAAATATACACAATTACACACAAATATGCACAATTACACAAATACACACAAACATGCTACAGACAATTACACACAAATACACACAATTACACACAAATACACACAAACATGCTACAGACAATTACACACAATTACACACAAATGACACAGAAACAAGCTACAGACAATTACACACACACACAAATACACACAGACAATTACAAACAAACAAGCATGAATGTATGTATGTGTGTGTGTGTGTGTGTATATATGTGTGCGTGCGTGTGTGCAGTAAGGCTCACCTGGGGGAGGACAGGCTCTGGCTCTCAGCCTTGAGGGGGGTGCGGAGTTTCTCTGGGACAGACACAGTGACGCAGGGTCCCGCCTCCCCCAAAAAATCCTGCTCATCCTAGAGGGAGAGAGGGGGAGGTAGACAGAGAGAGAGAAGAGAGGGAAAGAGGGAGGGAGAGGAGGAAAGAGTATGAGTAGTGTCTTAGTCTTGCATCTGGCCCCAGATAAATGAGCTCTGATAATGAAAACTGGGGAACTGCAACTTGGTTTAGGTGAGTCTTATCAGTGTCATGACAACCTTGGGTGTCAGTTTGTCTCAGTCTCAGGTTGTCAGTGTGCATCTTACCAGTGTGTCAGTCTCAGACAGAGCGTCGTCCAGGTTGCGACTGCGAGAGTGCTTCATTCTTTCTGAGGGAGGCTGCTCCCCCTGCTGGATGAAGAGGGGATCACAGTCACTGTAACGCATCAGCTGTTCCGCAGGTAGAACAGCTCTTATTCACTCCCCCCCCCCCCCGCCCCCTCTTCTGTAAAACTCACAGGGCTGAAAGGGTCTCGGCTGCCTTTGCTGTTCAGGCTTCCGAACTCAGTCTGGGAGCTGGACTGGGACATGCCCTCAAAGAAAGGCCTGGAGAGACACACACACACACACGCACGCACGCACGCACGCACGCACACACACGCAGACACGCACACACACGCACGCACGTGCACACGCGCGCACGTGCACACGCGCACACACACGCGCACATGCACGCACAAACATGAATCAAATTAACATTTTTCCCTTTTAATTCAGGCTAAGCCTGTGCCATGTGACAGCGATGAGTTTGACATCTGCATCCAATCACAGATCACATAACCTGATTCTTCCGAGAGGCCATTTTCCCCCAGATTAACACATTAAAGCAAAAAAGAGGGGTGAATGGGAGCGTGGGGATGTTACACAGAGAAAGAAATCAAAATCTAAACCGCTAAATCCAGTCAATACTTTTCCCATGTCTCCAGCAGATGGCGCACAACACAACCTTTCCCTCATTTCATCTTCCTTTGTCCTTTATGGCAGAGATTTGGTGTTTCTGTATACCTTGTAGTGGCTGAAGGGGAGTGTATATACCAGTTTTGGACTTGATGCTTCTGTATACCTTATAGCTGTGGTAAGGGAGTGTATAAACCACAATCTTGGTCTATGTGAGTGTACCTGAGTTTGGGTTTGGGGGTGCTGAGGATGCAGTCTTGGTCTATGTGAATGTACCTGAGTGTGGGTATGGGGCTGCTGAGGATGCAGTCTTGGTCTATGTGAATGTACCTGAGTGTGGGTATGGGGGTGCTGAGGATGCAGTCTTGGTCTACGTGAATGTACCTGAGTGTGGGTTTGGGGGTGCTGAGGATGCTGTCCGTCTCGTCCATCTCTGGGCCGCTGTCGCTGGGGTTGTAGAGCTCCAGGCTGTCGTACAGGTCGTCCAGGTCCTCCTCCACTTCCTGGATCTGCTCCCGTGACACGTGCTCCAGGCCGAAACCCACCTGGAGCAGACAGACACCCGTGAACATGCACATAAAAATCACACGCGCGTACACGTACATACAAATCACACGCACGTACACGTACATACAAATCTCAGATCACAGACACGCGTGTACATGTACATACAGATCACACGCGCGTACACGTACATACAAATCACAGATCACTGACATGCGTGTACATGTACATACAGATCACACGCGTGTACACTTACATACAAATCACAGATCACTGACACGCATGTTTATGCACATATAAATCAGAGATCACTGACACACGCATCTATATGTGCATCAACAAACCCATTAACATGTAAATGGATACCCGGGAGCAGCCCACACACACAGTCAACGATATGGGCCCACACACAGCTCAATACACACAGGACACCAATATCAACGCACACACTTTAACACATAAATCAGCATATACCACACGCACGCACGCACACGCACATACACACACACACCAACCGACCAGACGAAGGAGAGTGCAGGTAAACAACAGAAGGAAAAGAATGGAGAAGAGAAGGTTCCGGAAAGAACGACTGACCTCATCAGAAACCTTGAACCTCTTCAGCAAAGCCACAAATTTCTGCTTGATGTTGGGTTGCTGGATAAGAAAGGAGAGATGAGGCAGTTAGCTCAGGTCAGGTAGGTCAGAATTCAGGAACATCCAAATGTTTACACAGACAGACAGATAGACAAAACACACACAAACTACAGATGGTAGTTTTCAAGTGGTGGTCAAGGGGACTGAGTTTATAACAGTGAAGCATCAGGATTCAATCCCATGTTGACATCCTTACATTGTCACCAATAACGCTTCTGTACAATGCCTCTATCTGCTCTTATGTCAACCTGTAATACACCTCAGCAGCAGACAGCACTAAGTCCAGTGCAAACGCACGGTCGCTGCTTGTGGACACCACACTGTCCGTGTTTGCATGGGTGTATGTGCACATCATTTTTGAGCATGCTTTGTGTGTGTGTGTGTGTGTGTGTGTGCGTGCGTCCATGTGTGCGTGTGTGTGTGTGTGTGTGTGCGTCCATGTGTGCGTATGTCTCACAGTACTGTATGTCTGAAACGCGCTCCAGCGGGTTTCTGAAATGAAAGCACTGACCAGGCAAGAAGGAAGAAAATGAAGGGATAACACTACAGAGGAGAAAGGAGGGATTTTTAAAAAATCAGAAAGAAAACGTGCTGAAAAAGGAGAGAAAAAGGGACAGTAGAGAGTAAAGAGTGGCTCACGTTCACTCGGGTGTTGGCTGCGTTTGAGGGCAGTTTGCGTCGCGGTTTCTTCTTCCTCACTTCATCATCTTCATCAAACAGGTACTGCAGAGAGAGAGGCAGATACGGTGAGTCTGCCTGCCCACTTAGCAAACACTGCCCCCAAAGCAACCCTGTAGTCACACGTTCTCTTCTTTCACTGCTCTACTTTTCCCTCCCCTGTCCCCACCTTTCTGCTTAACCACGCCCGCCCCTCCCCCATTGGTCCCTCAGGTTCCTCACCTGGCTGTGGGCGGGGTCATCGCTGCCCTCTTGCTCCGAAGAGTAACTCTCCTCCTCCTCTTCAGAGTAGTTATCAATGTCCGGAGAGCGATCTGCATGAGACAAGGATAGAGAGGGAGAGGGAAAGGGAGAGGGAGAGGGAGAGGGAGAGGGAGAGGGAGAGAGAAAGACAGAGAAATACAGAGAGGCAGCGTGAAAGGGGAATGGAAAGGGAGAGGGGGAGAGAGAGAAAGAGGGAAAGAGAGAAAGAAAGAAAGGAGAGCAAGAGAGAAAGGGAAACAGAGAGGGAGTGGGAAAGGGAGAGGGAGAGGGAGATAGAGAGAAGATGAGAAAAGTTGTCTTTGTCTAAGCGGCTCGTGTCGAAGCTAAGCCTTGCCACTACAGAGACACGCCACTGTTTGGGGCACCCCCCTCGCTCCCGCTCACCGGACATCTTGGCCTTGGGTCCCTCGTGGTCGATAGGCTGGCTGGACAGGGAGTACACGCGGACCTCGGCCACCGGGACAGAGGCGTCCTTCACCTGGCTGTGGAGCCCCAGCACCTGGGCCCCCTCGCTGGGATGCTGCATCACCTGAGGGGCCACAAGGGCTTTAAACTCTGCTACATCATCTGAGGGGCCACAAGGGCTTTAAACTCTGCTACATCATCTGAGGGGCCACAAGGACACTAAATTCTACGGCATCACCGGAGGAGACACAAGGGCACTAAACCCTACTACATCACCTAAGTTACACGGGTATAAAACTCATCTTTAAAGGGAACCTCCATCAAAGGGAGAAAAACCATGAGCTGGAACTGCAGCAAAAGGAACATTAAGTCTATCTTCCACTGGGTTCCTGTTTTAAAAAAAATGCTCACCTTCTTTGCTGTTACCTTTATAAAAGGTGGTGGGGCCCATGTTAATAAACACAGTGGAGCAATGCATTATGGGACTGCTGGCTCTGAGGGTCAAACCACCCTTTCTGGAGCGGCATAGGCAGTTCTCTTGGTGCCCTGGAGTGTGGTTTTCATGGGTCATTGATCTGCATTAATATCTCATCTGAACGCTTTGGCTTCAAAGCAAATCAATGACTGTTAAAAGCACTTCCCCCCCAGACACTGACATCAGTCAACTTCCCCCGCAAAAAGCAAGTCGAGCGCCAAAGTTCCCAGAGTGCACTACTCCTGCGTGTTTACAAGCAAAGGCCTCGGCCTTTTTGATGCCAACACAACAAAGTAACCCCTCCTGAACTTTGAATCCCAGGCAGGGGGGGGGGGGGGAATACCTGTTCCCATGGACCCAACCTCCGTTTGAGTAAATAACCCAGCTACACAATTACACAAGCGGCCAAATACCATAGAAAGCGGCTATGCAGCCAAAGCTGGTCTTAGACGGTACAGACCGCATAGGAAAACCAGCGTGGCGACAGCGCGTTATCAGCCTCACCTCCGCCATGTTTATCAGGCCCAGGGCCAAGGTCTTGTAGCCCAGGATGGTGCGGTTCTTGTACCTCTTCCTGCGCTGGAGCATAATCTGAAGCCTGTTGGCATCTCTCTTCAGGAAGTGAGGGTACTGCGGGGGGGGGGGACGGAAGCAGAGGGAAGGGGGCGGGGCTTACTGGACAACACCCAAAAAAAGCAGGCTCAAACTGAATGAACTACACCATCCCACTCCTGTGGTAACACTCTCTAAAGCTGTCCTGTATTGAGCACTCTTATATTGGTGATAGCCCCTCCCCCTTTTCTTGTGGAAGCTCCTCCCCATGTGTGATTGATAACCCCTCCCCCTCAGCGTTAGCTCACCTGCAGGGAGAAGGTGAGCTGGAGGTCTGTCTCCGTCAGTCCAGCTGAGGAGAGCAAGATCTCATTGGAGCGCAGGATTCGCTTGGAACCCTGAGAGACAGAGAGTACAAGAAAGAGAGAGAGGGGGAGAGATAAAGTAAGAGAGAGGAGGACAGAGAGAGAAAGAGAGATGGAAAAACAAGAACAGAAAGAGGGAAAGAGCAGATGGCAAGGTGTTGAAGGACGAAGCAGAGGACAAAAAGCAGAAGATAAAAAGAGGGAGTGTGAGAGAGACAGAAATGAACATTACACCGACCCTCCTCCTCCTTCTCCTCCTAATCAAAAAAGCCCCCCTCCGCCCAGCTGACCCGGGCCAATCGGAGCAAGGCAAGAATGGCACTCACCTGGAGCTTCACAGCAATCACCACTGATGTCAGGTCTCTGTCCAACTCCTTCAACATTATCAGCTTCTTCAGAGTCAGATTAAAGAGCCTGAATATGGGGGGGGGGGGGGGAGAGGAGAGGAGAGAGAGAGAGAGAGGAGGGGGGAGAGGGAGAAAGAGAGCAAGAGAGGGGGAGAGGGAGAAAGAGAGGAGGGGGAGAGATACAGGACAGAAAGTCAGCTTCAGCACTTTCAAACGTGCTACCATCCGTTCCATAAACCACATCACAGCATTCTTCAGGCCGCTGACGTCATCTCCGAAGAAAATTCCTTGTATTTTTAACCACTTTTTTTTTATCCCCCAGTGATTCTTTCGTCCACAATGGGCAAGACCACTAAGATTCACAGGCCTGTCCCCCATCAGTGAAACGACCGCTGTCGTTTTTGGGAGAACGTGGACAAGCGACCGTAGGCTCAGAGGCACAGATCACTGGCTGATCCCTGTGGTCACCGTGTCAGTGCACAACACATACAGTGAGCAGAAAAGGGTTCTTTGCTGCTAAAGGGGGTTCAAGCTACTGAATGATGGGGTGCGCTTTCTTATTCACGCATGGCTTTGGCATGTCTGCCTGTTTTTCATTGAGTAAATGGTGACAAATGACAGATTAAGTTTTAAATTCTGCATGTGTTATGAGTCATGAGGCTACATTTATCTACCGTTAGGACTTGGCGACGATTAGATGAGGGTTAGTTATGCCCTAATGCTTCAAATTGAATGGCTATTTATCAGGGATTTTGCACCTCTTCTTGATCCCATGACCCCCCCACCCAGGCTTGAAGGCATCCAGGGGAGCCCCATCATCAGTTAAAAGGGGTTACATTTCAAAAAAGGTGTCATATTTTGAAATATTTTCCCAAATCTAAATTTAGTCATTGCATATCAAGACTGGTGAGGGACCCCTACAGTGGCTTCAAGGTCACCCCCAGGAACCTTGATGCTCAACGTGGGGCTGAACACCCCCAATTCCCACTCTGATTCGGAATGTCCAATCAGCCAGCAGCAAACGCAGCCACGTTCACGCGCGAGCCCCACTGTCGTATCAGGAGAGGCGACTGTAGACATACGCGGTTTTCGTCCGAACAGGGGATGTCAGCAGCCTGCTTTTTAAATCGCAAACCACAGCCACCACCCCACCTTTCAGAATCATTTAACATGCCACTTAACCGTCGGCTAAAAGCATTCAACATATAGCAACGAACTAATCAGGAAGTAATGCCTATTTATAGTCAAGGTCACGTGACATAATACGCGGAGCAACAAAACATAAACGCTTCTCCGAACACGGAAAAAAACCGTTCCAAGCACAGAAATGGCAAACGGCCAATAAAACTGAATCGTAAACTGAACTGAATCTCAATTGTAAACTGTTTATTGGGCTCTATTTTTAAAATTCCCAGTGCAACTGCTCTCACAGACCAAGGCTGTCGGGAATGGGGACCCTGCTTGTAAAACACGTTCTCACTCCCCTTTCCTGTGTGCGCCAGGGTCCGTATATCACTTGGATTTGTAGACACAAGAGAGCGCAGTCATTTGTTAAGAGCCGTGCGGCCGGACTCACGGCCACAGATAACGCTCGCGAGTATTAGTCCCCCGTCATAAATCACTGACGTGTCGCGTCAGGTATCGGTGCTCCTCGCGGTTTCCGCGGCGACTGGGGGGGTTTATTTTGCCGGGAAAGCGATAACGGATCGGTGGGCTTTACTGTGCGTCAAGCCAGAGAGGGCAGCCTGACATCTCAAGGAGGGGAGCTGCCAATCAATCAATGTCACGGTGACGTCACAGCCCCCTGTCCTTCAGAACACCATTACACACACGCATGCGCGCGCACGCACATACACACGCTCGGACACACCCACAGATGTGCAGGCACTTGGGCTGCACAGTCACTCAGGCACATACCTTCACACATACGTGTACACCCAGGCAAGGCAAGTGCACATGCACCGACAAGACGGAGACAAATGCAATGACTTACCAATCACAAACATTCGCACACATGCACACTCAGACAAACACACACACACACACACACACACACAAATAGAAACAGTCTCCTCCTAGTTTCCAAAGAAAATCAATGTAATCCTAAAAGGGGACTTTGTTCAAAAGCACTATTGTGCTCCAATGCAATAAACCTTAGAGAAACACAGCCGTTCAGAATCAGGCTTGAACAATGGGTTTCAGCCACAAAGCTTTTCCTCAGGCAAGAAATCCCTCCTTATCTCTCGATTCAATCACAGCTCCGCCAGGAACTCATTCAACAGGAGTCAAAGATTAGAGATCACTTTCACAAACGCACACTCGTGATTCGAGGCAGGAAAGTTTGTCAAAGGGGGGAAGAAAAAAAAAGCATCTGGTGGCGTTTTTTTAAATTGTGAAAACATGGCACTGGCTCTCCTCTCTGACTAAGCCTGCAGGCATTGCGCTATTAGAGAGCAGAAATCCCAGCAGCCCTTGGGGTGACTACAGCTCCTGTGAGACAGACCTCTCCAACCCACCCTCATCCCTCACCTGCTGTACACCACCGCCCCCAAAAAAAAATCTGTTTAAAAAAATATGAAATGTGAAAACCTGGTTAGGGAACTGACCTTGTAACTGAAAGGCTGCAGGTTGTATTCCTACCTGGGGCATTACCATTATACACCTGAGCAAAGTATTTCACATGAACTCCTTCAGTAATATACCCAGCTGTACAAATGGACTGTAATATTTGTGGTGTTTACTAATGTTAGATTTGCATAATCGCAATCCTTTGAAACCAGCATAGCAGCATGCATCGTTGTCAGATTTCAAAAATAAATCATGCTGAGAAATCAGTCAGAAGTGCAAAAGCGGAACTGACCCCAAGAGCAGAGTCTGACTTCCAAGATAAAACAAACCACTCAGCATCTATTTTCTGTGAAAGCTTTCAAGTTGTGTGTCCACAAACCCACAAGCAACCTATCCATTGCACTCTAATCTAGTTTGTGTGGTTTGCCTCGAAGCCCAGCTTCAGATACACTGCTGATCTCCTAAACACACTCACATAAAACCGGGTTTCTAGCTTGCCCACCGACTGGCTATGGAGTTCACAGGATGATCTCTGTCAGGGAACACAAAGGTCATTTACCAATTTCAAACGCTCCCTAGCCCTCCTGTGATTCGTTATTCCTACTGTCAGTCATTATCTCCTCGAATACGAGCAGTTCTATCCAGCTGAGGGGACACCTCTATGGTAATCTGACACGGGCGAGCTATAGGCCTGCAAGCAGAGGCTAACAGTAATGTATCACGTACGCAGACCTGTGAGCAAACAGGGGTACCGCCCTCAACCTTTGACCTTTGACCTTTGTGGGTGGGGCCAAGGCAATTCCCTCCATCGCTGCCTCTGCCTCGCAAAAAACAGGCTTTCAGGCCCCGGATAAGGCAACAGGGAGACAGACGGAGGGGAAGCCGTCCTGCCAGCAGCGTCCAGTGGTTATGGCTACTCAGTCCACCGAGGTCCCTCCCAAACGGCCTCTCGCTCCTCTGTAAATAATCCCGCTACTTAATTATGACATTGATTCAGAGAGGTAAGACCCATGCGGGTTTAAAAGGTTTGCCCCCCCCCCCCCAAAAAAAAAACCTTCCCAGGAGGCCGAGCTCTGGCCGGTCTCCACCAAAAGTACTCAGCTGCCGCATTATAACAGATGCAGTCTCTTTTTTGGCAGCTGAGAGAGAGAGGGGGAGAGAGAGAGAGAGAGGCAGACAGAGAGAGAGAGACGGAGAGAGGGAGAGACGCACAACCCCGAAACCCAGGGGGGGATCAGCAACGTTTCCGATGGCAGGTGCGACAGACAGAAGGTGAGCGACGTGGGTGTCTGGCCAGGAGGGATGGGTGTCGGCAGAGGGGGTCCGGAAGAAAGGGGGGGGGCGGGGGGCGCAGAAGATATGATTAGGATTCCGCACACGTACATGTCGAGACAGGGAGGTACCCAGACACTCTGGGGCCAAGATCCCATCAAACTGCCGATACCGACAATAATGAGCCAGACTTTTTCCAGATGGCTGGTATGGGGGTCAAATCACAGGCGTCCCCCCCCCCTTTACGAGACTGCATCCAGTGAACGGCTGACTTCATCGGTCATAATCCTGTCACACTGTAGAGTTATGGCGTGTTACTCATAGGGCTAAATGCATTTTGAATGGTCAGCCTCCATTTCTCTGCCCTGTCATTCCCAGCTCTCACTTAACGGCTTGTGTGTTTACACACACGCAACAAATGGACAGGCCGGCAGGCACGCACGCACACACACGCATCATGCTCACGCGCACACTTACGCACTCATGCACATGCGCACACGCTCACACTCACACACTCACGCGACAACAGGAATGACGTAGCCGGGCCATTGTAATCATCAGCCATGCCATTCACGCATCGGGACGCAGTCCAAGCTGCTTTTCAACGCTCCCGTCATCGATTGCGACTGATCTGCTGCTTCATTGTTCATTGCGGGGGGGACATCGATCACACGGCCAATTACCACGCAGCGCTGCCAATCCGTCAAGATTCCGCTTTCGCGATGAATGTATCATCTCCGTCAACAGCTCAGAGAGCGCGGCCTTTCACTAGATTTCAGCACCGTGGAAGGATTCCCACCAACGATGACAGGAAATAAATGTTCTCCGTAACACTGCCACTTACAGCGAGCACCGTAATTCATTGGACAGTGACACTTTTTTTTGTTGGTATTTTGGTTCTGTACTCTAGCACTTTGAGTTTGAAAGGATACAATGACAATGAGGTTGAAGTGCGGACTGTCAGCTTTAATTTGAGGGTATTTTCATCGATATCGGATGAACCGTTTAGAAATGACAGCGCCTTTTGTACATGGTCCCCCCCCATTTTCGGGCATCAAAAAATTATTGGACAGCTTAACATAATGTAGAATAAAGTAATCATTTTTAATATTTGGTCGCATAGCCTTTGCATGCAATGACTGCTTGAAGTCTGCTAGAGTACAGAACCAAAATAACAAAAAAAAATGTGTCGCCGTCCAATGAATTATGGTGCTCACTGTGTTTAGCGAGAACACACCCAGGAAGGCGGTTTGTTTCTTCGCTCTGGCGAAGCCGGAGGCTGCGATTGGCTGACTGAACCGACGGACAGACACGCCAGGCTTAAGGCCCCCGAGGAAAAGGCCTTCATCCGTACTGCTCCAGCACAAGCTCCAGACCCACTTTATATGATAATGCCACTCCCCCCCCACCCCCCCACGATCGTACTTCCTCCTTCCTGTTAGTAAAGCCTCTTTACTCCCTGGCACTAAATGTAAAAGGTAAATCGTTAGGCTACCTTTTTCCGTGAAGAAAAATCTAGGCCGCAGTTCTTAAAATGGAAACAAAAATGAACATTTCACCCGTTTCTTTTTAAAACTTTTTTTTTTTTTTTTAAAGAACATGCCGTTGCTGTCACAGAGATTCTCTCACGGTGTGATACAGCAACGTCGGCCCAGTAATTTAGCCGCCATTGAATGTCGCAAGAACAGCGTGGCATTGAATGCTTCTGACAGCACAGCTTGGTGTTCTTTTTTTTTACAGGGGAAATCTCGCTGGTTTGGCTTGAAGAGAAGCAGCCAACTCATCGGTCTCTGGGCCAGTTTGGATACAGTACATCGCTCACAGCCATATACACGGTCATGTTTCCCCTGATCTCTTCCAGTTAACGTTAAAATTGGACGTCTCTCTCTCACACTTACATTTCTCACTGCTGCACTGACAAATGTTCAGCGTCACTGTCCAACTCCTTCAACCTCTCTCTTTATCCGTCTCTTCTCCAGATCTGTATCTTTCCAGATAGCATTGTATCGGCACCCATTCATCCTTCCCTCTACTTTTCCCTCTCTCTCTCTCTCCCCATATCTCTCATTCTGTTTGTCTCCCTCTCCTTTTCTCTCACTCTCCCCACCTGTTTCAATCTTTATCTCTCTCCATCTCCCTCTCTCTCTCCCTCTCCCTCTCTCTCTGTCTTGTCTCTCTCACGCTTACTGCACGACCTGCTTAAACGCATCCTAAAAGAATTAGCAAACACAAACGTCGACAACACAACAGAAGGCGGTAGTCACAACTGGCAGTAATAAAATCACTCCGTACGCTATGTACACACCGCAACACCGTTTCACGAGTTAGACAGGCTAATGGGTGCATTTTTATAAAACTCGTAATGGCATGAGCGCACTTATGGGAAGGCACATCTCTCTCTCCTCGTCGGATAACGGGGTGTGGGGGGGCCTGTGGCAGCCGCTGCTGAACGCGGCGCCGCGAAATCGCTAATGAGCTTGCAGCGAGGCGCACGCTGCCTGAGGAAAGTGAGGAAAAGCACGCTGTCTGTTCATTACAGAAGGGTGACAGAAGCTAAACTGCAAGACAATGACCGCGGGCAGGCAGACTATGACACAAGCAATGGCTACGTTCACTGGCATGTAGGGGGGGATGGCAGTGCAGTATAATGGGTAAGGAACTGGTCTTGTTAACTGAAGGTCACAGGTTCGATTCCAGGGTTGGACACTGCCGTTGTAGCCTTAAGCAAGGCACTTAACCTGCACTGCTTCAGTATATATACAGCTGTGTAAATGGATGCAATGTAAATACTATGTAAAAGTAAATACGCTGGATAAGAGCGTCTGCTAAGTGCCTGTAATGTAATGTAATGTAATGTAATGTAATGTATTGGCACTACGTACAGCAAAGAGGTTCAAACTGTTTCCTTGAGGCAGCCTTGATTTATTGCCACACTTTCAGTAAATGGGCAGTGTGCTCGTTTCACACAACGCGGGCTGCTTGCCTCTTGTTGTACGGTTCAAACCTTCGTGCCCCTTTTCTTTTTTTTGCGAAACGTCTCACGCCTCCGCCATTTTGTCTGTGCGGCTGAGGAGTGGGTACGTTTCTGCGTTTCGTCTGCCTGCCTGCACTTCCTCTCGTCAGACGCCGCTTCCTGAAGGACTCGGAGCGTGCAGGGCACTGAGGAAGTCCCGACGCGCTGCACGCGTGTCATCTGCACGCACGGGTACATTCTGTGCACGTCAGCCTCAGAAAGATGAACGTGTGTGTGTGTGTGTGTGTGTGTGTGTGCTGCACGCGTGTCATCTGCGCGCACGGGTACATTCCGCGCATGTCGGCCTCAGAGAGATGAGCACGCGCGCGCGTGTGTGTGTGTGTGTGTGTGTGTGTGTGTGTGTGTGTGTGTGTGTGTGTGTGTGTGTGTGTGTGTGTGTGTGTGTGTGCACGTGTGTGATGAGGCATGGCTGTTCGAGGGCCATTGAGCTTCTCAATTTGTGGGTTTGTGCAGCAGGCTGCCCGTGCGAGCCAGTCACAATACGCATCATTAAGCACTGCACATCAGAGAGCATTCCCCAAGATGACAGAGCAAATAGTGTCAATGCAACACTCGCACACACGCACGCACGCACGCACGCACGCAGACACACGCACGCACGCACACACGCACGCACACACGCACGCACGCACACACGCACACACGCACACACGCACACACGCACACACGCACAGATACCTGCAAAGATTGGCACAAAACAGACATGCAAACACAGTCACTCGCACATGCATACACATGCATGCCACACAGACACAGACACACACACACATAGTGATACATGCACAGAATGGCACAAAACAGACATGCACACACACATACACATGCATGCGACACACACACGCGCACACACACACACAGACACACACACACACATAGTGATACATGCACAGAATGGCACAAAACAGACATGCACACACACATACACATGCATGCGACACACACGCACACACACAAACACACACGCACACACGCACACAAACACACACACACACACACACAAACACACACACACACACACGCACACAAAACAGGAACCACAGAGGGTCTGTGCTTTCACCGGTTGCTCAACTCGACCGCGCAGCGCCTGACTTCCGCCAAAAACCTGGTGGCACATCCAAGAGCGGAGTAGCAGTGAGAGTCTGAGTCCTCAGGCCAGACACACGACTCCAACACCTCCACGCTCCCCAGGTGAAGAAATGAGTCCTCCGCACCCTAACCACCGTCTACTGAGGCCTGGACTAAAAGGAGCCCCCCCATTAAACAACACCCCCCCCCCCCCCCCCCCCCCCCCCCCCCCCCCCAACGAACCACTTAAAGGACAACACGAAGAAACCAGAACTATCCTTGTGGGTTGAAATGCTTCTACTTCATAGCCCACTGAATCAGGAGAGTGGGTGGGCGGGGCACTGATGACTTCCTACTAAGTGACCAATCGCTTTCCCCAAAGGGGACGGTCCTGAAAACGAGAAAACAACCTCGGCCCGCCGCAAGAACATTTTCTTGTAACCGCGATGACGACGGCGGCAGCTACGGACCCAGAGCTGAATCACAACAGCGCGCGGAGAAGAGATTCCGCCGGCCTCCTCATCTTCCCAAAAACAATGTCAGCCCCCCCCCGACCTTTTGTGCCTTGTTTTTTTTTGTGTGTCTCTCCTCCCTAGCAGCTCGACGTTTCATCGAATCCAGACAGAAACTAATGTCCGACCCTGATATTGCTCAGCGGAGAGACTGCACCCACGGGGGCTCCCTCATCCTCATTCCGAAAATGCACTCTTCTAAGCCCGAGGCTTTAACTCAAGTGCCGCTGTGGGATTTTGCCATTTAAAATGGTTCCTTTGAACATTTTCTTTTAAACTCCCCCTGTTAAAATGAAATCAGCGGACTGGCAGCATTCTTACAGCCAGACAGCATAGGTCCATGCGGGCTATCATACCTGCTGTGGAGAACCTATATAATGTAGCCTACGCCAGACACGTTCTGGATATTTCCAGAGCAGGGTCTAACGAGCACTGAATTACTAATCCCTCAGCCTATCAGAGAGGCTAGCTGTAACTGGGCAGCCTATCAATAGCAGGAGCTGGGGTCAACACAATAGTTTAGGAACCTAGGATATCCACAGAACAGAACCCCACGATGTGGACACACATTTCTCTTCCAATTTCATAATAATAATAATGATAATGTGCCTTTTCAGCTTCTGCACTGCCCCTCCCCCGGTCCCCATCCGATCCCCCCCCCCCCAAAAGCCCCGCAGATTCTCAATCTGTTGGGACAAGAGGGTTTTCTGAAGACATGTGCTGATGCCAACCCTGCAGCCACACACACACAAACAGAGCCACATGCATGCACGCGCACACGCAAACATGCACGCACACGCACAGGAAGTAATGAGCGCTCTCACAAGCATGCAAGCATGCACACGAAGAGCCACACGGAACCAATCGCCTGTGAGAAGAACGAGTCACGTGCGCTTCATACGCACATGCTCAGAGCTGAAAGCTCGGGAAATGGGTCCTCTCCAGCGTTCTGGCACGGCAACACACAGGGAACAAAAAGACGGTCTGTCATATACACCTGCACATCGCAGACACATCAGCTAACAGTTAAACTGCAGCTTATATTCTGCATCCTGCATATCATCCAGTGCGCCTCAGAGAACATTAAAATCAACAAAGTAATTAAACTAATTGGAGAGCCCCCCCCCCCCCCCCTTCCCTTTCGTCCTGCTTCAGAACACTCGGGGCAAGGACAAGCTCCTTCCCGAACCGCACCCACCCCCTCAACCAATCACAACAGACTAAAACACACAGGGTATATATTGACTGAGCGCGCACGCTCTTTTACACAATGCCCTGTGAATGCCGCCCCCCCGCATAGTCACACCTGCATGTGTTTGGTCTGTGGGAGGAACGTGCAAACTGGTTTTTAAAGGCGGCTGAAAGACGAGGGTTTGCCAGAGCGACGATCCCGGCTCTGCGGTACAGCCAGAGTGCCGCGCTGGCCGCCGGTGAAAGCGATGGCGGTTTACCAGGCCCTTTGTCTGCCGGCGCTCACACCTCGCTCGCCGTGCGAAGCAGCCCCGCTAATCCGCTCGCGTGAGCCGAGCCAGAGGCCCCGCCCTCGGAGCCGAGCCAGAGGCCCCGCCCTCGGAGCCAAGCCAGAGGCCCCGCCCTCGGAGCCAAGCCAGAGGCCCCGCCCTCGGAGCCAAGCCAGAGGCCCCGCCCTCGGAGCCAAGCCAGAGGCCCCGCCCTCGGAGCCGAGCCAGAGGCCCCGCCCTCGGAGCCAAGCCAGAGGCCCCGCCCTCGGAGCCAAGCCAGAGGCCCCGCCCTCGGAGCCAAGCCAGAGGCCCCGCCCTCGGAGCCAAGCCAGAGGCCCCGCCCTCAGAGCCAAGCTCAGCGGCCGGTCCTTAAAACCAGCCAGCGGTGAGCCAGCGCCCAATGCCCAGCGCGCACGCCACCGCCGCTGCCGCTACCGTCACGCTGCAGAGCCACCGCCAGCCCGACAGCCCGTGACCAAACACAGACAAAGCCAAAAGCAAACACAAGAGCAAATCAGCGCTCCGCCGCGCGAATGCACAGCACTATATGTAGGGATCGGGCAATGAGGCAGGGAATCAGAAAGGTTGCAGGTTCAAATCCCGGGTACATTACCTGAACTGCTGCAGTAAATACCCAGCTTCGTATCAAGTATTAAGTAAATTAGTGTTACAGTGCATTAATGTTACACTGTATGAGTGCATTAGTGTTACAGTGCATTAATGTTACACTGTATGAGTGCATTAGTGTTACAGTGCATTAATGTTACACTGTATGAGTGCATCAGTGTTACAGTGCATTAGAGCTCCACTGTATCAGTGTTACAGTGTGTCAGTGTTACAGCATCAGTGTTAGTGCATCAGCATTACAGTGTATCAGCATTAAAGTGTATCAGTGTTACAGTGCATTAGAGCACCACTGTATCAGTGTTACAGTGTATCAGTGTTACAGTGTGTCAGTGTTACAGCATCAGCTTGACAGTGCAGTGATACAGTGCAGATGTGCTCTCTGTTCCATGCACCACCAGACTCTCTGGGGGCGGGGCTGAGCAGAATCACCATGTCAGGACACATTAAGCGGAGAGCCCTACACAAGCTGCTCAAATGAAGAGAAGGAAAAAGCAATCAGAGCAGTCCTGTTACAACGAAATCCAGCACCAGTACAGGCACAATGAATCGAACCCTGAAGAGACACAATGAATCGCACACCGAACAGGCACAATCAATCGCACACCGAACAGGCACAATCAATCGCACACCGAACAGGCACAATCAATCGCACCCTGAACAGGCATAGAACAGCAAACACTGCATGGCAAAGGTCTCTGTTCTATCCAGGTGTACTACACTAAATCTTTACTTTGAGTGACATTTTAAAGTGCTTTTGTATTTTATTTTCACATCATTTTTTTTTTTTTTACAGTTTTTTTTATTTGTCTTTGGCAGTTTTTTGGCGAATTCTGGGACTGCCAAGCACAAACTGCATAAAGAAAAGAAATGACATCACACCTGTCTAAACTTGTGACTCAGATTTCAGGGCCAAGCAGACTGGGAAGAGACTGATTACAACACAAAAGAGAAGAAAGATCTTTTTTTTACAGTTTTAATCGTACGGTGGGAAGAGCGAGTCTCAGCTGCCCCCCCTCCCACGCTACACCCCCCACCCCAGTCTCACTTCCCATCAGAACAGGTACAGTGGAGTCTACACCACCTCAGCTGAATCCCCCCCGCAGCCACAAAAGAAACTATTTGTCTGGGGAATTTCAAGGGGCCATGCAAACCTTTGACAGACAATGGAAAGTCCTGATGTCTCAAACAAAAGTTCACCAGCCGACGACGATGACTGCATCTCAGTAAAATCACAGCGCTGAATTCCCAAAGCGCCAGCCACGGCCAAATAGGGCTCATTGTTTAGAAGCATGCTTCACCAGTGCCTGCTCTTGCGTTTGCTGAAATGGCACACTTATAAACAACCAGTTCTGTCTTCCCTCAATGCAATCTAAAGAATGTTGCAAGGAGGACAGCCTTGCCGTTCTGCACGCACTGTCCTCTCAAAGTCGTGGGTCTTTTCTTACACACCGGGGGGGTTTTAGCTTTCGTCTAATCAACACACCTCTGTGTCACATGACACCATCGCCGATAAAAAAAAAAAAGGTGCACGTGACACACTGCACTTGCAGCAGGCCCATTAGCACCTGTCGCGTTCGCGGGCACAACACAAAAAAGCGTGGGGTACAGTAGGTGTCAACAGCTAAGTGTCGACGCCACACTTGGTCCCCACAGAGCGACGCGAGACAGCCCTCCTCAACCGCAACTGACGGAGCGCTTTCAATTCTGCCTCTTCGCTTGCTCGCACTTTTGTCGGCGCAAGACGCGATTCTGCTTTAAGGAGCACAGGTCAGCCTCCCCTCCGGTGAAGCCAGTTTCAGGCCAGTTTCTCAGAATGTCTCTTGGCGGAAGTATGGCTTCCTTCCGCTCGTTCTCACCCTGATCTTTTCCAGCTGGTCTTTAATATTCCCCACTTCCCACGCCATGTGGAACTCAAGCGTACGGACTGGGGACTGTACTGGCGAAGGTTCTTTCGTTTTTGTCGGTTTTCTCACAGCGTGTCCGAATTCGGGGCATCCGGCCGGCCGTTAAATCCATCGTTTCGGTTTCTGTAACATTCCATACAGGCCTTTCTGCTCAGACTGAATGCGCCCCCGGCACCTCCTCCTGGGCTCCTTTAAATATTTAAATATTTTAAAGCCTGGCCCTCGCCCCTGACCTCCCGCAGCAGGGGTTTCAAACGTTAAAGAGAAGGCGTGAGGAACACCCAGATTCCCAGTGCCCCCTGTTCTCCCTCGCCACCCCCGCAACTGCCATTCCAATTTTTTCCAGTTATTCTATGGAAGCCTGGTGCTGCTCATCACCTTACACCTCTTCTTTATCCTAACAGAATCTTTTCTCTGCCGTACTCCATCACGAGTTCCGCACCCCAGAACTGTGGTTTCAAGGAGTAATTGCTCTGGTGTACGCACGGGACAGAATTAGATCAAGCAGCCTTAACGACAAATCGCGGTGATTTTTTTGTTTCATTAGTCACCCCCCAGTCTAAACTCTGTCCCGGCGGCCTGTTTCTTGTCATCCTTCCATTCCGTGCGCACTCGAGGCTACCCTTAAACATATATTTTCAGCGTGTTTAATTTATGCCAAAGATAAAACTTTCCATCCTAAATCTACGTGCCGCCCATAAAAAAGCAGCAAACAAATATCTATCAGTGTACCCAAGTGCACTAGTTCAATGTGTCCCTCACACATTGAACTAGTGCACTTGGGTACACTGATAGATATTTTAGCAGTGAATTTAATGGCTTATGATTTAGGGCCCCGTCTCCCCTATACGACTGGGAGTTAGCGAGTACTAAGCTGCTAGGTGGTAAAACCAGCTTTTATCAATAATTGCTTTGTCTGCATTATTATTAACAGTATTTTTATTACGGTTTAGTAGCCTACTTTTAAACGTAACTTTCGACTTTCGATTTAGTGCTAGCTAAACGTTCCGTAGCCTAATTCGAGATACATGATGACTCCATAAGGAAGCAATTCTTTAACTCTGACTTTCAGCCAAGGAAATTCATTACATTAATATTCGAGAGCAGATTTTTCTTTTCTTGGAGTCTCGTCAAATGAGAGAAGTGACATAATTGCCACGTGCTATTCGAGAACAAGTTTAATGGCATTCAATGGTTTGGCTCATATTGTCACCAGCAGGGTCTATGCTCGTGCCCGATGATGTGGTTGTCTTTACTGCTTATATGCAAAGAGATAGCTGTACGCATGAAAAGCAATGTATTGTATTCGTGTGGTAGGCTACCACGGCGTTTCCATTAGTAACCAAAAACAATTTAAATATATCACGCATTAATCAAGCAGGATATGCACATACTAACTTTCATCCGTAACTACTTGTAAATACCAATTGCCCTCACACTGCAAATACCTAATTAGCTATTAGCAGTTTTCGTCCTGTGTGTGCAAGTGTGAAGTTAGCCTATATTGCGCGTAACATCACGAAACTAGGCTGGACAATCGGTCACATGGTAACATTGCAATATTATCGCTCGTCCTTGTTCAAGGTGCTACACTGCATGCAGGACAGTTATAGACCAGTGAGGACAGCTCAAGAGTATGGGGTAGCCTACAATTGACAAAGCTAGAAGGCATACCATAATTGAAACTGCACAGTAGAAACATGTTGGCTGGCCAGTCATATAGGCTACGTTTGTTCCGCATAACTTTAATCATATTTTATGCTAACATGTTACTGCACTTAGGAGAATGTAGCATATGTGTCCAGACACTAGCTTGACAGGCTAGAGCATGAAATTAAGACGACTCGCAAGTACTACTTAGCCTGCTAAGCTCCTAGCCAATTTGTGGAGCTATGCAGGTAACGTCAGACAAACAGAACCTTTTAGAACCAACATACTGCAGTTGCAGTAGAACATTTGGAAGCGCTTTATAGCGCGAGTTCTTTTGTTCGGTTGTTCCTACCTGGGCACACAGCTTGGCGAGGAGCGGTCTACTTCCCACGTAGCAAACAGGTTCATCTGTACCGGGCGATTCGACGTGATCGCCACCGGTTTGGAGGGCTGCATGTGCGGAGATGGAGCGCCTCCAGTCCGCGGGAGCCCTCCTCGCTCCGACATGCTGGAGGTAGATACCGGGTTTAAAACAGTAGCCGATAATTTAGTTACTTCTCTCCTTACTTATCGGATAGCTTGTGGCGCTGCTTACAGATATAGGCAGCTATCATGAAAAATAGCTTTTGTGCAGCTCCCTTGCTAGCTGAAGAGCTAGCTAAGTGTTTGTTAATCCAACCCTTGCAGAGACAAACTAGCTGGCTGGCAAATTTTGTTCCTACCCAGACGGACCGTGCAATTACTGACACCGTACCGTGAACGCGCGCTCTTATAAAAAATCCAAAACTAGCTGTTTTTCAACTTCGTCTGAGATCTGAAATGTTTATCGAAGCAGGAAGCGGAAATTTCTACGCCGACAACAGCACACTGACCGAGCCGTAAAGCTACGCCTCTTGTTAAAGACGTATGCTTCGCATACTCCTCCGTCTTGAGAGTGAGTGAGTGAGAGAGAGAGAGAGACGGGGGGGGGGGGGGGAGGAGGAGGGAGTGAGAGGACAGCCTAATTAACAGATGTTGGTGTGTGGTTATGGTGATGAGGAGGAGGATGATGATGATGATTATTATTGTTATTATTATTATTATTATTATTAGTAGTAGTAGTAGTAGTATTATACAAATGTAGTTGATAGAGATGGGTAATCTAACAATTAAAGTCTTTGCCATTTTTTTTTGTCCTCTATGGTTTAAGATGTGCTTTTACAGGCTTTGAATAAACAGTCTCTTACTCTTAACTGATGCTGGAAAAACCCTAGTCGATATTGACCTTGCCCCTCCTGCACCGTAGACAATATGCCTCGCTGTTATAAGAGGGCTTTAAATCTTACCCCGTCGGGATGGTATCAGTGAGTCAGTGTGTCAGTGTGCCAACCAGGCTAAGTCCTCACAAACTCCTCTGATGCTATTATTACGTTTATGTCTTAGCAGTCATAGAATCAGTTCGATGGGGAATTCCAGGGTGAGTGGTGAATAAGGAGTTTTGAGTGGGTGATTCCATTCCTGGTCTTTGTAAGCACTCCTAGGTTGCATAAAAGCACTGCTAATTAAACGTATAGGTTATTTACATTACATTATATACTTTGGTCCTGGGTTCAAATCTGGCCTGGGCCTTTTTGTGTGGAGTTTTCATATTCTTCCTGTGTCTGCATGGGTTTCTTCTGGGTACTCCGATTGCCTCCCACAGTCCAAAGATTTGCAGCTAGGCTAATTGGAGACTCTACATTGCCCATGGGTACGAGTGTGTGAATGAATGGTAACTGAATGGTGTGTGTGCCCTGCGATAAATTGGCGGGTATAGATAATGGATGGACATCACATTACAGGCATCCAGAGTGATTGACATAGCATTTATATTGCTCACATTTATACAGCTGGATGTGTACTGAAGCAATGCAGGTTGAGTACCTTGGCTCAAGGGTCTAATGGCAGTGTCCAACCTTTAGGTTACAAGGACCAGTTCCTTACGCAGTATACTACACTGCTGTTTATTATTTATTATGAGCCAAACAGAAAACCATAACAGTTTTTGTAATTATTCCACTTAACCTGAAGGTAAAGCTGATATAAAGTAGGATGAACTAATTGCAGGCTCACTTATTCAAGCCCACGTAATCTCTCGCCAGCGCTACTGCAAGGCCTCGCTCAATTGCATCTACCAGCCTGCGCCGTCGAAAACCACTGGAACTTGTCCAGAACACTGTCGCCCGCCCGCTCTTCATCCTGTCTAAACTCACACGTTTGTGCACCACTTCTCTCGCTGGCGTCTAGTAGCTGCCCACGTTCGATGCAAACCACTCGCGTTGGCACGCCAGGCTGCGAAATTGTTCTGCCCCCTCTCCGTTCTTCCGATTGTGGTTACGCCGCGCAGTCCAGTCCGACCTCTCCGGTGATCATCTCGTGGGGGGGGGAGGGGGGGGCAGGGGGGGGGGCAGTGGCGGGATTTGAAATATAGATTCAAAATCGTGCTTGTGGATTCAGTTAAAAATTCAAATCATTCGAAGGACGATCGAATAATTTTTAAAATCCACTCTGAACCACATATGAAAGCTACACCTCTTTGTTGAATGTGTGTTGTCAGTGTAGCGACCTTCATCCTCTTACCTTTAGCAAGACTAAGACAATGATGCTAAGTGAGTCAGGCTTAAGAGAAACCTGCTTGCATAAGGTGTCTTATCCCTTGTTGTCATTCATGAGGAGATTACCATTACTGGGATTAGGTTATGGACAATTATTAGTGCAATGTTAATAAATAATGCAGCAGACCTTCGAAAGTAAGGTCAGCCTCCAATGTTGTTTCAGTGACTTCTGCTTTGCTCGCTAATAACATTTGCACATTCAGCTAATGATAATTCACGTCTTGATGATGTGTTTGTAAAGGAAATAAGCCCCCGTTAGGAAAGCACCGATTTAGGCAAATTGCGGGCTCACTGATGTTAATTTTGCAGCTGCAAGCGTGGTGCTTTGCTACTCTGTCCTGATCACACATAATGAAAGAGAGTGTAATTATCCAGGCACAACAAACAAATCAGTCTTGTTGGTCTGGCACCATTTCAGCTTCAGCTGGCTAAGCATTGTTTTTGCTTGTTCTCATCTTGTTATCGAAGGACGCAAATCACAAAGCCACATATCAAAGCTTTGCAAATTCATCCGTTTTCGTTTTCATTTTGTAAATTGCACATTAAATGTTCCCAAATCAACTTTGCTGATGGATTGCCACAATCGTAACAACAAGCCAATGTCAACCTTGAAAATGTATCTTTTCAATTAGATTTTTTTTTTTGTTTGTTTCTTAAATCTGACATGACTGTCCTTGCCTTTGTCCCTATGGCTCTTGGGTAAAGTAGAATCTGTGTGAGGACTTCTGCAGTGGACTTGTAACCAATACCTTGCTATAGTTAAGACTGTAAAGGGATAAACCTCTTGAATCTGCTGTTGTTGAACCCCGTGGAGCACCTGCCATCTGGACAGATCCAGATAGAGGTCACAGGAGGCATGCAGTGGGAGGCTGTACACCCCTGCGACTGCAAACAAATCAAGAGCATCTCCAGATTTGCTTATGAAAGATGTAAACTAGATGGGTTATCAAAAGAATCCAACAAAATGATGTCATCATGTGAATGTGAAATCTCCAGATCATCAACCAGTTTGTGTGTTGGGGGGGGGCCCTCCAGAATAAAAATATATATTTCCAAATGAATAAGTTTATACAGGAAGGTACATTTTTGGGGGTCGGGTAGGGGGAGGTGGTGGCTTTTCAAA
This sequence comes from Anguilla anguilla, assembly GCF_013347855.1. Taxonomy (NCBI): domain Eukaryota; kingdom Metazoa; phylum Chordata; class Actinopteri; order Anguilliformes; family Anguillidae; genus Anguilla; species Anguilla anguilla. The sequence goes on from NC_049203.1 coordinate 6,348,811, forward strand.
ACTATCCTAAGATCATAACATTGACTGGGAATAATTACTTATTTATTTTTGACAATATGATATCAGAGCCCTTTCAGAATGTTAGGGCAGCTTTGAGAGGAGAGAGAGAGAGTCACAGTGCTTCCGTTAGTGTGGACCTCTTTGGAGGGACCCTCTCTAAGTCTCAGCACGGGGCCACGGGGGCGACTCGACTCGCCCTGAGGTGAGTGCAGTTATTTAGGTCACAGAGTGGAGAAACGTCAGGTGACAGTCACACTGCTGTTGCTCACCTCTGCCCCCTAGTGGATCAGCAGGGAACCTGGTCCACAGTCAGCACAGGAGACAGATCATCATTGCACCACCATTTGCATGGGGTTCCACTATGCTATTATATTATTCATTTGCTTTTTCCTTTATCCACGGTGTCCACAACCACGTACAGACATTTTTATGTAAAAAATGGGGGTGGTGGTGAATTTTTTTGTTGTAAATTCAACAAAAATTGCTGCAGCCAAAAGGGCATTTTTTCTGTCTGGGAGGGCTTCAGCATATGTTCATGTCTATCTGTGCACCTGCCTGACAGTGACACAAATAGTTTAAATCTTACATATTTCTCATTTACGCAGTTTGTTATGTAAATGATATGTGAAGTAATTCTTGGTTAAGAGTTTTGCTGTTTGGTGCAATGGCATTTAATTGGGAATCGAGCCTGCAACCTTTTGGTTACAGACCCAGTCGCACAGCCACTGCACTGCCTGTCATCAAAATTCAGGGTTAAAGCCCGATGGATATACAGCAGCTGAAAAAAAGAAAAAAAAAAAAACCTGACAGTTGCACAATCTGGTTGTTTTGTAGAATGAGGTGATTTGTCTGTGACATGAAAAAAAAAACAGTGTCTCCAAGTTTGATATATAAATTGAAAGCCTGTGCAGTGTGTTTTATGGCTCTGTGACAGTGTGCATCTCCCTCTGGACACTAGAACAGCTGAGGCAGTGTCATCTTTTAAGACCAAACTGAAGACACATTTTTCTGGATTAGCTTTTGTTGTGACCCCTTTGTGACATCACCTTCCCTGCTTTTTTGTGACATCAGGGGAAAGCCATTGTTTTGTCACAGCAGGAAACTGTGATGCTGCCTTAACATTCTGAAAGAATCAGCAACATTCCACAGTGCTCTCACCCACACAGACAGGGGAGTTGAGACTGCGAACATAATTCTCTTATCAAAGCCACACCTGTATGTGTCTCTGTTACCAGAGAACAAACAAGTGAAACAGAAATACACCCATTAAAAAAAGAAAGCAACATTAGAATTAAATCGGTTGCTGGTCTTAAGGAAAAAACCAAAACCAGCAGACTGTGTGGGTCTCCAGGACCAGAAATGAGTACCACTGCAGTAAAAAGAAAAATGCATCCATATAAAGCAGGGGTGTCCAATCTTATCCAGAAAGGGCTGGTGTGGCTGCAGGTTTTTGTTTTAGCCCAGCACTAAGACACCTGATTCTACTTAAACGTTTTGATTGAAGACCATGATTAGTTATTTTTGGTTGAATCATGAATTAATAATTAAAAAAAAAAAATACAGACACTAAAAAGTACAGACTTTTTACTTAATTTGTAAGTATGTGCTGCTTATACGTATAAGTATGCAGTACACAAGTATTCAATCTGAGACACAGCCACAGTAATTGTTAAGGGGTTTGACAAAGAGGCTATTGCGACCTCTAGCGGGAAGACGACTGAAATACCATGCGAGAAAACAAAATGAGACAGACTAGTGGTCCTAATCGTGATTTATAATCCCCAAAATAATTGAGTGTGAACCATGATATGAGGTGTTTCTTGCTACATCACGTGTGAGATTGGGTATAGGAAGTCTTGATAGACAGCCTATGCTCTCTTCACCAATCTATGTTCTGTTAGCAAATGTTTGCTTAAAGAGGTTATCTTAAGAGGTTTTTTTTTATCACCAGCTGTCTCAAACTCTTTTATTGTTTTAGTTCTGAGGTTAAAGTACCTCTCAAAAACACAAGAAAGTCCACTAGTTTTGATTCATTGAGGTTTCAACAGAATTTCAGTTTTGTCTGACAACTCTCCAATTATATTGCTTTAATTATTCATTCTTCTGGTTGTTTACATGTTTTGATAGTGGCTTTTGCTAACAGAAAGGTAATGTGGTGCATCCAACATACTTGGTAATCACCTGCACCTTTTAATAAATTCTAGCCATCTGTCATTCTTTAGCTGTTCAATTAATATTCAAAGTCCGTTGACCAACACATCACATTTTATAATACTGAATACCTGCCTTTAATACAAATAAATGACTTATCTAATTTATTAGTATTCATGCAAATTACACGTTATAAGAACTAATGAGATTCAAATGAACAGAAATGTAATTCAGAAACCATGTGCTAGCACAGGTTATTTCTTGTAAAGAAAATTAAATGAAACCAAATTAATACAGAGAACGACTGGAATAAAAACTAGCAAACATGGCGTCGGTCCAGGACAAGGTGGGAAATACTGCGCTATTAGGGTGTTAAATTTGGCCTGAGGGCGATTGTAGCATGGCAGGCATCCGCCAAGGTCCTGTTTGCAATTACGCTGTACAGCCAGCAGATGGAAGCGTTTTCCAAAAAAAAAAAAAAATTATTTTAACTTCATATTAGAGGCTAAATTCCTTATCCACACCAGGAGACTGGATCAAAAGGAGACTGGAAATAGCTACAACATTTATGTGAACAAACCTAATATATGTGTTGTATAAATAACTTATAACGATAATTCCCCACTTATCTGTGCGCATACACTACGCAAAACTTCATAGTGGCAAGGCACGGAGTAATTAAGAGCATCCGTTAGTCTGTTGTGTTTGTTATATGTTTACGTCCAAAACGTAGCCTGCAAGGTAATATTGCTATTGATTGCTTGTACAATTCTGTCAAACATGCGCTTGTTAGCCAAATTTACTTAGCCCTGTCATGTCACTGATTTACAGGGTGAAAGGGGTTACTGCGCAGACTCGCCTTTCACAGACGTTCAGGGACTTTATGGGAAGGGCACGGGGCGGTTCTTTAAAATAAGTGTAGGCTACTGTATGCAAAAGAGACAGCTCGCGGAAAGGTTCTCAACACCTCGAACATCAATAACATCATTAACCCTTACACAAGGAACCACGGCAAAGGTAGTGAACTTCCGTAAATCAAATAAATATGGATAAATTACGAATTACGAACATTTCTTGTGGAATGTACGACTAAATAGGTTTTACAACTAGCATGGCAATTAATGAGTTTATTAGTGTTTATGGACAGCGTTTATTGCAGTCATTTCAGTGTGTTAATTACTTGAACTTTTATCCGTTTCGTTGGTTGTATTTTTTCTACGAATGTATTCCTATGAACAAAGAACGGATACAGTTTTGCAAACTTGTAATGACGGGCATGTTACTTTGGGCATTGTACTTCCGTAGTATGCATCTGGATAAGCAGCGTTTTCACGCAAGCTTTCCGCTTCAGGAAATACAAATATCCAAACATTGTGTGCAAGAACGCGTTTCAAAAGTTGAGAGCGCAGATCTCTTCGTGTTGCGACCTGCAAGATGAGATGTGTACCCTACTTGTAACTTCAAATGTGTGAGTTTGTAATCACCGCGTTGCAGTTGTGAGCCTGGAAATGGTCAGTTGTGCAAATATTGCTCTGCAATAGGCTACTTGAGACAAAGTGCACATTTCTGAATCTTTTATGTGGGTTCAAGTCGAGGGATACAGATGTACAACCCCCCTCCCCCCCTCCCAATTTAGAAGTACAAGACACAACTTCAAATATTTTCTACAGTTTCTCGGATGATTTGAAACCCATTTGTCTTGATATGAAAACAGACTTATCTTGCAATCTCACAGCGTGTCACCGAGACGTGTGACGTGAACATCAACAGTGTAAGTGTCTAAGGACACTTGGGATCGTTAAATACAGCGTGTGCAGAGTGTGGAAGTTGTTTAGTGAAACCTGAAACGAGAATTACTGCATGCGGGACTTGGCGCACGCGAGACCCATTGTTAAAGGAGTCTATTGTTACTTCATTACTTGTGAGACACAAATCGACAAGGAATTTCAAACAGTGTTTATCGTATAGTCTAACACATAATTATTTAAAGCCAGTTATTATGGACATAACGTACATGGATGCCTATTGTATGCGTTTTCGTTTGGCTATTGTATGAACTGCACTGATTATTTAACTGCCCAAGAAGATTCAAACGAGACTTTATCTAAACACCACGGATATAATATAGGCAGTCATTTTCTGACTACATTCTTGACTAGATTGGTTGCCTTGACCACTGCTGTAGCCTATTCATTTCTGAGATGTAAATTTCAGAAATTATGTGTGACCACCATATTTGCGTGACAAAATACCTGAAATGTCATTATGTTACAGTTAGCCTGTATGTTTACCCTGCCTACCTGCCATTTTGCAGACTGGTTTAAAACAGGGCGTGCAGTCTCATCCAAAAAGGACCAGAGTGGGTGCTGCCTTTTGTTATAGCCCAGCACGACAACACTTGATTCTACTTATCAAGGTCTTGACTGAAGAACATGATTAGTTAACCAGTTGAATCAGGTGTGGTAGTGCCAGGCTAAAACAAAGACCTGCCCCTGCCCTGGCCCTTTTCGGATAAGATTGGTTACCCCTGCTTTAAAAGAATATTGGCAATATGAAGGTATCAGGTTTGAATCCTTTCAAAGAGTTTGCGTGTTTTCCCCGTGTCCGCATGGGTTTCTTCCAGGTACTCTGGTTTCCTCCCTCAGTCGAAACACATGCAGGTCAGACTGATTGGAGACTTTAAATTGCCCGCAGGCGCGAGCGTGTGAGTGAATGGTGTGTTTTCCCTGCGGTGCATTGGCAACCTGTCCACGGTGTAGGCCTATTCCTGCCTCTCACCCAATGCATGCTGGGATAGGCTCCAGCCTCCACCCTGCAACCCTGAGCAGGGGAAATGGTGTTGGACAATGGATGCCCTAATGAATGGCTGAGCCTTTAAATGCTACTGTGCTGTAAACATGTCAATGGAAATTGGTCTCTCAAAGTCTTGTTTACGTTTCCGTTGGACATTTAAGTGGCTGACAGCCATTCACTCTGCGTAATGCTGTAGCAGGGAGAACTGCTTCTGTCATGTGGAGCAATTAGGTTACTGCAAGGGACACCATTATGGAGGGTTCTGCTAAGTACACACCACACACACACACACCGACACACACACACACACACACACTTAGCCACAC
>NC_049203.1:6354180-6521680 GCF_013347855.1 Anguilla anguilla
GGCCGACTTCGTGCTCAGGGTCTTCTCCGAGAAGCCGGCCGACTCCGAGTAAGCCAATGGGGGAGGCCGGGGGGGGGGGGGGGGGTTGTGTGGAGGGGGCGGGCTATAAACAAGAAGGAGTGGCTGAACTTAGCGCTGACGGATTTTCTCTCCCCCTCAGGGAACTGGATGATGAAGTCACAGCTAATATTCCCGATGAGGTGAGGGGGCGGGACTCTCGAACTGACCAATGAATGAACAGCACACGGATACACATTGACTGACACTGACTGGCCGTTTTCAGAGAACGCTCAAAAACACTGTGAAACTTAAACCTGCTGATTGTTTTAATATAGCTGTATATGTCTGTCTGTGTTCCTCTTTCAGCCCCTGGATGAGCCAGATTGACGCTGGCTTCAAGAGCCTGTTCAGACAGCTGGCTGGAGCGGTGAGAAAAGGAGGAAGTGAATGATTTTTAAAAAGGGAGAAGGGGTTGCTGGGACTTGTAGTCCTCTCTCTGACTGCGTCTGTGTATGCTTTCAGGACATGGAGATCAGTGCAACCGAACTGGAGGTTATTCTTAACAGGATCATCAAAAAGCGTGAGTCTGATACTTAGGGAGATGCGCCTGTCCTTCTACTTGAATTATATTGAGCACATCTGTGGGAAAATCACACACACTTTCTCCATCCTTCTTCCTCTCTTCTTCCTCCCTTCATCTCCCTCTCCCTCTCCCTTCCTTCCCTTTCTGCGACAGATAAGGACCTGAAGACGGATGGATTTGGACCAGATGCCTGTCGCAGTATGATCAACCTGATGGACGTATCCTTGATTCGCAAATGTTGGTTGGATGACGGATGGATGGATGGATGGATGGACTTCCTGTCTTTTTTCATAGCGCTGTCCGTGGTAGTTTGTTTTCGATCTCCTTGACGCTGCGGTACAGACAGACGGCAGTGGGAAGCTGGGTTTGACCGAGTTTCACGTTCTCTGGGAGAAAATTAAGCGATACCTGGTGAGCGATGTTTTCTCAACCCTCGCATACAGCAGTATACAAATTTATAATCAGCTCTCATATTGTCAAAATATATCTAAAGAAATTCCCATACACACTTCATGCGTTTTTATTGCACTTTCACTGCATTTTCATTTCTGTTTGTTTATTTGAATTTTTGTTGTACGTCACGTCAGGTTGCTGCGTGTATTGTCTCCCGACTGTTTTTGATGTTGGTTGATGACATGCCCAGCAATGAATTTCCCCGTCGGGGATAAATAAAGTTTATTAAATTGAATTGAATATATTGAGTGGCTAGTAGAGCTGTGGAGCCCTTCTACTGTGACTGGCATTTAAAAACATTTTCTGTGTCAGCCATGTTTGAGAATAATTCTAACCAAAGTAGATCTCCGCCTCTCTGTGATTGCTGCAAAAACTAGGTTTGGCAGCCTCTTTGTTTTGTTTTTCTTTTTTTGTAAATTAAAAATCACCTCATGAAAATCAAATGAATCAAAATCATCTCTCTCCCCATGTCTTTTTCTCCCCACCTCTCTTTCTCTCATTCACTCTCCTCTCCCCTCTCTCTCTCTCTCTCTCTCTCACTCTCTCTCTCACCATCTCTCTCTCTCTCTGTCTCTCTCTAGAAAGTGTTTAGGGACTTTGACCTGGATAAATCTGGCACTATGAGCTCCTATGAGATGCGCTTGGCTCTTGAATCAGCAGGTATCAGTTATATTTTTTATACTACTCACAAACCTGTGACAGTACAGCACCTGGAAATTAAATACAGCATGAGGTTGGTATCACAGAAGGGGAAACACAAACGCCAAAAGCTGGAACACATACCTGCTATCCTGCCTATATATATATATCTGTTTATATCTGTTTCTGTCTGTCTGTCTGTCTGTCAGGGTTCAAGCTGACCAATCACCTGTTCCAGCTGATCATCCTCCGTTACACGGAGGCTGACCTGACTGTGGACTTCGACAACTTCGTCACCTGTCTGGTGCGCCTGGAGACCATGTTCAGTGAGTCACTCAACCTTACCTCACCTGTCTGCTTCTGTGGGGAATATTTACCTGGGGCCTGTATGACAGAGCTGGTTTACCAAGTCAGCTGATCAACATGGACTGAAGTTAAATAAAAGAGCTGTTCCGGGTTTTACTCAGTGTAGTTACCCAGCTAACTCAATAATCCTGTGTCTCAACTCAGGTCCCTGGCTGTAATGGTCAAATAAGAACACAAGAACATTCCTCGTTATTGTACTATGCTTTTGTGTTTTATTGGAAGCACTTTAGGCTATGGATAATTTTCGTGAAAGGTGCTATACAGATAACATTATTATTATTATTATTATTATTATTATTATATGTTTGCCTGTTCTGATGAAATGCAATGTTGTTTTACAGAGACATTTAAGACAATGGACACAGATGGCGATGGTGTAATATCACTGAACTTCTTCCAGGTCGGTCTCTCACATCAACATTATGCATAATTATTTCACTGATATATATATATATATATACATACATACTGCGATAGATTAGCGGCCTGTCCAGGGTTTATTCCTGCCTCTCGCCCAATGCATGCTGGGATAGGCTCCAGCACCCCCCGCAACCCAGACCAGGAATAAGCGGGTATAGATGATGGATGGATGGATATATATATACATATATGTGTGTGTAGGGGAAAACAATGAAAATGCCCTTCTTAGGTAAATTTTTTTTTGCAGTAATTTAGATTGTTACTGTCTTCTTAATTGTGAATTTTTGAAGGGAATGAAAAGTATAGATGGCTTCGTCACTCGTTCTCTCCTGGTTTTTGAATGTTCACTCTTCAAAATAAATGCCGTTGATACGCAATTTAACGTATTCAGTTCACGCGGTCAGATGTGATGGTTGATGTTCCCTTTGCTGCAGCGCTGTGGTGTAAAGTGTGCTGTTTCTCTCCGCCTCTGTCTCTGCAGTGGATCTCCATGACCATGTTTGCCTAGGAGGAGAGTCGTACGCGCCGTGGCTCGCACCCGGGCCTGCCACCGTCTCCGGACTTTCACAAAGTGCCTTCCTTTTTAACTTTCGCTTCCTCGGGTGGCGGTGGCCTTGACTTCCTGTTTTTAATGCCCCTTTGTTTACACCGCCTCTCCCTTGTGACCGGTGTGCCAAAATGTTTTTATTTTTATTTTTTAATTTTTTAAGTGTCGCGTTAAACAAAAAAAAAGGGACAGCTTTGCTCCATTGCCTCTGTTTTAAAGAAACAGTCGCAAAGAGCGAAGACACGAGAGCTGAATTCAAATACTGCCTCGCAGCTCATTTGGCAGGAGCTTTTCTGTTTTTTTTGTGCCAAACGGATTGCCGTTGTCTCTTTCAGTCGTCGGTCAGCGAAGGAGTCTTTCTTTCTGAAGGTGCTGCCGATAATCGAGGCAGGATAAGGCGTTCAGAATCATCGCAGGACTTTGCATGTAGTGTTTACTGCCTCATACTCATACAGCATTACAGGGGATAAAGACACCAACCAAGTTTACAGGCTGCAGACCAATCAAGGTGGTGGGGGCGGGGAGTGCGGTGTTTGGGGGTGGGAAAGGGGAAGAGGGGGGGGTAATACTGAGACACTCGCCATAAATACTTTTCTACATCAACAGAAGGGTTAAAAAAACATACGGGTTCTCCACAGTCTCTTCTTTAAACATAGTTCCACAGAGAGAGAGAGAGATAGAGTGCCAAGAACCATCTAGCCTTCCCACAACCCCATTGTAATCAATAAAAGAGCTTTTCTGCAATGTTTTCACATGGTGTGTCTGTTTACGTTTTAAAAAAACCTATAAATAGGCCTGCCTGGGGTATGACTGCAGTTCCATGATGTCAAATTGTTTTTTTCCTTTTGTCTTTTTTCCACATTTTTAAAATATGAAAATGAAATAAATACATTTGAAGGCCCTTTTATTGTTGTTCTTTATTTGCTATTGTAAACTTATGTATTATGTATGAGTATGAATTGTCGGCCAATGAGAAACAAGACTGACAGTATCCATCCAGGTCATGAGTCACAGCCTGGGCTGGTCACACAGGGCAGCCCTGTCCCCTTTTAAAAGACTTGACATTGGCGTTTCTGTTTATTCGCTGACCCTGTATACAGACACAGAGCACACACGAGTCCCGTGTCGTGCGTTAATCATTTTCAAACCAAAGTTTTGTTATTCTAGATTCGTGGTTCAGGATCCGCATTCGTGGTAATCAGCCACTAGAGGGTGCTGAAGATGCTTGAGATCACATTTCCTTCAAAAATTAGCCAGTCTCAGGTCGCTGAATTAGGAGGGCGTAACAGGCATGAAGAGATTTGTGCATTTTAGCCCCGTCCGAATGCAATGACTTCACACTTCGACTGATAAACAGGCCTTTTTGGTGACTTTGGACTTTTGCATTTCTGAGTCTAACACTTTATTTTCTCAATTTCTGTAAGTTGTTCTGGCTAAGAGGGTATGCTAAGTGATTGTAATGTAATGTAATGCCGTGCAACTCCCAGACTTTTTCTAAAAGTGCTGTGCGATCTTTTAATAACCACAGTGAGTCAGGTTCTCGATTTAATGTCTGCTCTGAAGCATGACTCTTTCTACAGCACAGGGCCCCTTTCACTATGTGGGGGCATTGGGGTGCTATTTGATCCAGAGTGAAGTGCGCCCCCTACTGGCCAACCCATATATTTTCCATCAGCAACATAATTCAATAAATATTGCACAATAATAATAATAATAATAACTTTAATTGTATATAACATTTGAATATAGGGGTTGTAAGTAAAGAACATACAAATATAAGAGACATGTGACAAATCAGAAATAGCCAAATAATAATAATAATAATAATAATAGTGATGATGATAATATAAACAGGAGTATTTATAAAAGGGAATTTAAAACAGACATAAAAATACCAAAATACCTCTAAGACAAGAATGTGGATTCTTTTTATGGGTTTTGTCAGTATTCTGACGGCTGCATTTTGTACAAATTGCAGTTGATTGCTAGTGTGCTTGTGAATACCACAGAGTAGTGCATTATGATAATCTAACCGATTGGAACTGAAGAATGCACTAATCCCTCAGCATCTGCCTTTGATGAAAAAAGACCTCACTTCAGAAATATTTCTTTATATGAAAGAAGGCCTTCTTTGGTTACATTATTAACATGAACTTTAAATTCAGTTAAATTCAGAATCAAGAATAAATAACACCCACAGTTTTTGACATGCTGAGTACATTGTCCTTTTGTATTTTTGACCCAATGACCAAAACCTCAGTTTTTTTTTCCTTTGTTCAGTTGAAGAAAACTGTTCAAGACATACAAAGATTAAGTCTGCCAGGCACATTTCTATATGGGAGCTGACAACACTGTTTTCACCGGGTCAGAGATACACAACTGGGTCATCAGTGTGATTATGGAAGTTGACACCATGTTGTCTAATTAGATGACCCAGGGTTAACATGTATAGTGCAAAGAGCAGAGGTCCCAAAATGGATTTCTGTGGAATTTGGCATGTTATGTCAAACTTTGTAGAGGCAGTGTCGCCCCATAAAAATCACAGACGAATCGAGTTTATTCCTCTTAGTAAAGGATTCACAATGGCTGTTCTCAGAGCTGTGGGGGGGGGAAACTATCAGTTGATAATAAGTAGTTTATGGTGTTTAAGACACCATCTGTAATGCAGAGGAAGACGCCCTTTAAGAAATCTAGTGGGGGGGGGGGGGGGGGGGGGGCAAGTGAACATGTGAAAGGTTTCAGCTGTGAGACGGTTTTACTTCATATCTGTGCATCAGTCAAGTCTAAGGGTGCACTGGCTGCCTTACACAGAGGGCTGGTTAAATCTAATGCTAAGTATGGCACCGTTTTGGCTATATTAAGCCTGTTAGCCGCTATCTTGTCTTGGGAATAATGTGCAATTTCCTCACAGTTAAAAAAAAAAAAAGATAGGTAGAATCTTTACCAGAGGCTAGATTCGGGAGCTTGTTGATTGTGGAGAAACAAAGTCCTTGGGTTATCCTTGTGACCAGTAACGAGTCCTGATCAGTAAACAGTCCTTCAAAGAAGCAAATAGTAATTTTATGTGTTCCAGGTCCTCTGTAAGACGAGATGTAAATAAAGATGCTGGGATTGGGGTTTAGTGAGTTGTTGGAAACAAGACCGCCTTTGTTCAAAACTGATATACTGATATGAAGCATGTTTGTTTGTCCATTTGCTGTTTTTTTTTTGTTTTTTTGTAATGCAGGGGAACTAAATTATCTAGGCAACGAAGAGCAGATAAATTATTTTAAATGGCCTACGATTGCATAACTGTCCCATAACCATAGGGCTATAATTAAGTGAGATTAAAAAACAATATTTATAATATTGCATTACAAAATAATACTGATAGTGTGTGTGTGTGTGTGTAACATTGTATGAAGGCAAACAATATATTGACGTATGGACTAACTAAGCCGTCAGACGAGCAGTCACAACTCTGAACTGGAGTAGTGCGCGTCGGTTTTTACCGCTTTTGTACGGTAGTGTTCGGATTGGAGCAGTGGCATGACAAGTTTACGGTGGTTTACTCTGCATAAGCGATTTCATTGAAAGATACTGAAATAGCTATTGGCTACGCTACGCTACTTGAAATAATTCCGGCGCGTGCGTTTGCACGTGGACGACGCCTTCAACGAAGTCCAAACACAGCTGCCAGCGTAACCATCAGCACTGCGTGCGCGCGGGACCAGCTGCCCCGGACACGGCCCAACCTCCGCGTTCATTTCTCTCTTTTTTCAAGGGTAGGAATTTCACCGAGGTCCCACTCTGCTTGTGCCCGCCACGCAGCAAGGCACGGCACCAGCTCTGGGACGCAGCTTTCTCTACGCTCTGGTTCCAGCTTTACCACTTTTCAATTGACTCAAACCACCACTCCTCTCCCAATCCCGAACAGGTGAGTTTTCCTGAGCCGAAGGGCATGGATGGTAACTGCGGTGAAGTGTTTGGTTTATTTGTTTAACAAAATTAAGAATTTTTAGATTTTGGTATACTTGCAGACTTGCTACAATATTCTTTAAACTATTTTAATTGAGCGTATGCATGTAAGTGAGTAGACTATTTTCCAGTGAAACAAATGATAATATTGTGGACCTATCGGCCAACTGTGTATCGGGTTTGCATATATTTTATTAGTAAAAGCATTGCATTCCTTTCTTTCTGTCAGGTCTGTTTGGTGCTAGACATGTGGTACTAACTATAAGCTAGGCTATTGGAGTGTTTCTCAGGTGACGAGAATCTACCGCACATAATGTTTAATATTGTAATTAGGCTAAGTATAGCGATGCAAATATGTGGATTCGCGTTTCAGATCCGGACCATTAACGCCGTTGGATACGCATTTCAAATTTTAATAGTCCTAAATCTTCTGGTACACCGACGAGCAATCTATGTCTTTTGGGAAATTATTTCTGTTTGAAGCCGAATATTTGGATGTGGATGCGTGGTGGTCCTATACGCACATTCTGCGCCAAACAAAACCACTTAACGTACTTATGTGTATGAAGGGTAACAGTACTTTTTCAAGAAACGAACAATTGAAAGTTCGTTAATTAATCTGTACAGATAAAATGCTTCAACCATGTATTGGACTACTGTTTTTTGAAGTTACTTTTACGAATGTCATTTGTTCAGAATGCTAAGACCATCAGCACCAGTATTTTCAAAACCCCAGAAACGGCCTCATTTAGTAAGTCTGGGTCAAATGTGGCAAACGAGGCATCGGCCTAGCTTTACTCTGATTAGAGCGATTTCAGGTCCACATCACACCATTATGTTATGGCTGGGGGTTGTAGAATAGCATTTAAAAAATCAAACATTTTTCTCATTGTAGTGGCGAGAATTATTAAGTTCTCGTGCGTGTCTGAAAATGCAGCTCTTGGAAACTAATCGACCCTGACAACGTGGAGTCATCCGTTACGGTTCTGGTCATGAGTAGTTCCGTCGCCTCTATGGTCCATTGCATAATACTGTAAAATAAACTGAAGAAGTATATGCCCGTTTTACTCTTCTGTTGGGGACCAGCAATAAAATGATACCAAGCCTCTATTTGTTGTTCATGATAAAAGAAGGAAAACTTGAATTTCAGCAGATATTTAGTGAGGAGTAAAAATACATAAGCTATACAGTTTTTTTTTTTAAATGGGAAGAATGAGGAGAAATACTGTCTGTATTTCATCTAGCCTGAAGCTAATTTATGAAGTGTGCCAAACTGTCGGCCCTGTACTAAGCTGTTCATGGAGTATTTAACTTGTAGAATATTCAGGCTGACTTCCAATGTGAAGTGAGTGCTATGTAAGTAGTGGAACACATTTAATGTGCAGATTCAGTTTTGATGGGGTGGAGGCAAACCCAATAACTTTGTAATATGAAATTAATACTCAATCCCTCAGTCACTACATATTGATTTCACGTTGCTGAAGTTATTTGGTTTTACTTGCTATTCAGGGAGTAGCGTGATCAAAATGCACATTGAAAATTGGCTGCACTGGACATGAATAAATAGCCTACCAGAGAAATTCCATTGGTCTGTTCTTTTGAATGTAGATTCAAATTTTCCCATTCTCATTGTTACTAGCCCTCGGGCCCGTGCAGACACAGGATGAAGACTCAGGCAGGCACGCCAGTGGATCGGTAAGTCCTGGCTGTTGGGGAGATTGCAGTTCATTTCCTGAACAGACTGAATTGTGGGAACTTGACCCCTTGCCCTGCTCATGAACCCCTTCAGCAGCTGACACTGTTGTATGGGTTTGCCCCCCAAGCAAACATTCCTACAATGTAATTATTGTCCCTGTGCGATTCTCATACTTGTTGCGCACCGTTGCATAGTTATGCACCCTAGAGTTTATTTCAAGTGTTGGCTATACTTCTGCTTTTACTCGAATGTAGTAGTCTTGGCTTTGAAATGCACCGTATCTTTGAAAAATGTACCCTACCAACTCTAGTTAATAACTGGCTAACTTCTATGTTTTTTGGTTTTGTTTGTTTTGAGAAAACAAACAGGCTCTTTGTTGATCGTTCACATGCAACAAGTAGCCTCGTTGTTCGCCCAGTTCATTTTTAATCCTGTTTGTATATTTGGAGATTTTTTTCAGATACCAGCATTACTGATTCATACATTTTAACCCTCTACTCCTTCCTCTTTTATTTTCAAACCTTTCTCTCCTTCTCCTCCCTTCCTCCTCCTCCTTCCTTTATGAGTATGTGTAGTGATTATTGATTATATTGTGTCTAGTTTGTGTATGTCGATGTATTGAAATGACTGCAATTAGCACTTAATTGAGAATTAATACATTAAAAAATAAAGTTATATTTCAAAAATTAATTTTGAATATTGTCTGCTCCTCCTTGGCAGTGGGTTATTAGTAGGGTGATATTCTTCATCCTGGGTCTGGGAACTCTCCTGCCATGGAACTTCTTCATGACTGCTATAACGGTAAGCCACTCACGCACCTGCATATCTGTCCCAGCGTGGCATAGTTCATAATTCCAACCAGAGGCGGTTGCTGGTTCAAATCCCATGGTGGGCCCTTCTGTTCTTAACATGAATTTCTTCAACAGCCATTTAGTTCTTGAATCCTGAAGATGGATCAATTTATGTAGACACATTTAAACATATTCAGATATAATGCGTTTAAAATAAATTAGTTTCATTGTTTTAAAATTCACACATTGATTCAGGAGTTTGTGTTGTTAAACTCAAGGCGCTCGCTTTAAGACCTCTTCCCTCGCTGTTCCAAGTTACGTTTTGTTTGAAGCCCTCGTGATGTGGCTAAGATTCCTGATTTGATCAGCACTGGACAATGGCTCCAAAGTGTTTTAGTGTGTAATTGCGTAGTCATGTATGTAAGTGAGTTAACTGTGCGCCTCAGCCGGGCTGATGTGTTGACTGTGTCAAAGTATGTTAAACGAGACTCTCTTAACACTGCGTTTGTGAAGAGTGGAACTGTGGAGAGACTTGGTTGATTCAGTCGGTTTTTTGGTCTGTTAAGGTTGCCGTCTTGGTGTGAGCTTGGGACAGTGTGTCTGAGCGCGCACTTCCGTATTTGATTGAAATAAATTAATTTAGCAGGAATTTTAATCCAGAGAGACTTACACGGGCTGTATTTATCAGAAGGCCATTCATGCTGCTGGATGTTTCCTGAAGCAGTTGAGATAAAATTGTGTTGAAGGAATAACAGCAAAGTACGTAAACGTCTGGATAATGGAGAATATCTCCAGGCCCTGTCACTCTCTTAAACCTACCTGTCCTGTTCTGTTTGTATCTCTCTCCCTCTTACTTTCTCTTCCTCTCCCTCTTTCACATTCTGTCTGTCTCTCTCATTGTCTCCAACTCTTTCTCTCTCCCCCCTGGTCCCATTTACGTCCTAATTACTCCCCCCTCTGTTTGGAGTTCCGCTTAATTATAAGTGTCACTTACGTGCTCTTGACGAATCGGAATTTACAAAGAATTATCTACCATAATAAATCATCACGGCTTAGAGAATATCTCTTAACAGTTCGGGAACAGTGAGCTTGATCTTGAACTGACCATTTGCATTACAAATAATGTTTATTGCAATTTGTTGGCATTCAACAAAACTTGCATCATTGAGGAAACACTTATTTGCAAAGAAGACAATACTGCGAGGGACCATGATAATCGTCTTTAGAGAAGGTATGACACGGCTGTCAAATTGGATTTAAATGTCGTCAGCCCTGCCATGTTTTAACGACTCTGGTAACGGCACTATGCAACGCAGTGCATGCTGGGTCAGCACTCGATTCTAAGCCAGCACCTCATTATTGAGGGAGCGTTGGAGCGCTGAACAGCCACTTTCCCTCGCGGATTTGGCTCACTCAGTTCTGGGACGACCCTTATACAAGATGGTGACTCTCGTCAGTGTTTACTCACAGTAATGCCAGCAAACATTCCTCCTTTATTCTCTCTGTCTTTCTCACTTTGTCTCTCTCTTATTTCTGTCTCTCTCTCTTCTCTCTCTTTCTCTGTCTCTCTCTCTCCCCCCCTCTTCCTCCCCCCCCCCCCTCCTCTCTCTCTCTCTCTAAACGTACGCATTCTGTTTTTTGTTGTTGCAGTACTTCCAGGCTCGTCTCAACAGCACAGAGTGGTCCAACGGCACGGCCCTCCCGCACAGAGAGTACCACTTCGGGAACTGGCTGACCCTGCTGTCCCAGCTGCCTTTGCTCCTCTTCACCCTGCTCAACTCCTTCCTCTACCAGCAGTGAGGACACGTGTCCACACACCAGCACCCCCTCCCCGGCTCTGATCTCAGCTGACACCCCCCCCCCCCCCCCCCCCAGCGACCCGCTCAGCTCAACTTTCTCCTGTAGGCTGTGCTTGGGGGGTGGGACCGGGACCGGGACCGGGGTCGGGGTCGGGCAGCCTGATTCTGAATCGCTTGTCGTGCACGCTTTGTGAACGTGGAGTTCGCGCGCGTAATCGGACTCTAAAACGCGTGATGCCGTGTCACAACCGGGCGTAAAATCCACGCGTGGGTCACGCATTATTTGGTACTGGATTGGGCGATTGGTCACTCCGATTTTGTGCTTCATCGTGACACCCCGGAAAATCGACCCCTGCGCCTGATTTTTTAACGGAGTTTACCCTTGACTTGAGGTCTCGATCACTGCTGGGTTCCACAATCTCGAGCTGGTTATTGCAGCCAGCCAGTAGAAGCGTGAAACCTACAGGAGAGTCAGCCCTGATCCTTGAGTGTCCGAGACGTTTCCTCATTACATAACTGCTGCAAATATCTTTGTGAAATTGATGCAGATATTTCAGAACCTTAAATATGAAATGCTGACTACCTGTAGCATCCTGCCTCTTGCCCAGTGCATGCTGGGATAGCCTCATCCCCCTGCCCAAGAACTAGTGGGTTAGATGATTTTTGAAGTGGTATAACTATTTTTCTGCGTTGCTTTCAAAATGGCAAACTGCTGTCTTTGATCTCTTTAGATTTTCTTGCTGTTCTGGCTATCCAACACCAGCTTTTTTTTAAAATCATGCTACTTGTGTAATCTAGATAGTGACTTCATTTTTTTTAAATCAATGGTGTGTGTGACTCCTGGATGATGCTACTGGTACTCAGCATTTTTTTCATCTGTAATAATGAGCTTGGTGAGGCTTGATTGCTTTTTACCTCTTTTGGTTTAATACCCTGTTTGGCTGAACGAGCCATAGCACTTCATGTCTCCATGAGTTTCCACTGTGAATTATCCAATTTGAATCAAAATCAAAGGTTTTAATCAAAAACCTTCTTGAAATCAGAGTGAGTTGTGGGAGCGGGGCTCTGTTCTTAAACCCCTGTGTCCTTCATCGTTAGGATCTCAGAGAAGATGAGGATCGCTGGCAGCCTGGTCTGCATCCTCGTCCTCTTCATTCTCAACGCGTCGCTGGTCAGGGTCCCCATGGAAAACGATTGCTTCTTCTCCGTCACCATGGCAACCATTTGGTTCATCAACTGTGAGTCACACCTGTCATGTCAGTGTGTGCAATGTATGTCTGTGAACTAACAAATTTAAAAGGTGTGACCGTTTCTGCAGTTTCACTGTGTGAGTGCAGTACAGACACATTTCACATTCTTTCTGCAGTGTCGGTGTGTATGATTGCAGTGTTTGAGTGCAGTACTGACACAGCTCTCTACAGACTTGCAGTGATGGTGTACTTGATTGCAGTACTGACCCGTTTCTCCCTGTAGTGGAGTGTGTAACGTGAGTTTGTGTGAGTGCAGTATGGACCTGTGTATGCTCTGCGTGTGATTATGGGCGCAGTACTGACCATAGCGTGTGTCTCTCGCGCCAGCGTTCGGGGCAGTAATGCAGGGCAGTTTGTTCGGGCTGGTGGGGCAGTTCCCCCAGAAGTACAGCGTCTTCTTCATGAGTGGTCAGGGAGTGGCGGGCACCTTCGCTACCATCGCTATGCTAATAGCCATCTCCAGTGAGTACCGCGGCTTTGTCTGTGTTCTACTCTCTGTTTTCTCCTGTTTGGACAGAGATGCCTGAATCTTAGCTGTCCTGCTGCAGAATTTGTGTTACTCTGAGTTACAATCGAACACCCTGTTTTTCAGATTTGTGTACCACAGGAAATGAGACAAAAATGCAGATCACAAAATTAATATCTCGGGTAATCAACCTGTAGATTGTAGCTGAAATGCCTACATAAGAATGCTATTTCTATTATTTATTTAACCTTTATTTTACCAGGCAGGTCAATTAATATCGGAATCTTACTTACAATGACAATGCCATGTGTAAGCAAGATGTTTTGAGCCATTTTACATGGACCTATTTGTGTGTTTTAAAAAATGTGCATATATTTGTGTGTGCATGTGCATACAATTGTGTGTGTCCGTGTGCGTGCGTGCGTGCGTGCGTGTGTGTGTGTGTGTTTAGGTGGGACGGACCCAGACACTGCTGCCCTGGGGTACTTCATTACCCCTTGTGGGGGAACCATCGTCACCTTATCGTGTTACCTGCTACTGCCACACCTGGTGAGGGTTTTCATTATTTTTAAACAAATAGCAAGCTGCAAGTGTGGGCATTACAACACACACACACACGCACACACATGTATAATGTGGCCTTTCGTCTATATGAGTATACCCTAATTGACTTAGCAATACTGGTGCATTGTTGCTACAATCAGCATCAAACCCTGAATTATTTTCAACAGCAGCTCATTTTCCTAAGATTTTATCATTAGCTGTTGACGCAACAGCCCTTTGATCTGCACCATTTCTAACGTCTGTGCTCTGGAAGTGATGTCACGCGTCCGATTGCTCCGGTTAAAAACAGCGTTGATAAAATCAGTGCGCTATTGATAGCGTCTTTTATCTCTTGCAGCCATTTGCGTGCTATTATTTCAACAAAGGCAAAGGAATGGACGTGGACTGCAACGCTCCACCTTCTCCTGAAGGTGGGTTCGGCGACACACCAGGGGCTGCGGCCTGCTCGTCCGCAGCTGTCCCACCCGCAGGGCCCAATTTGACGCGCTTTTGATGTCAGAATAAAAGCCCGCTCGCCCACCGGTATCCACTGACAGACCACTTTGATGTCAGAATAAAAGCTTTTTTTTTTTTTTTTTTTTTTTTTTTTTTTTTTTGTTGCATGTACAGGAAGATAGAGATGATTTCCCATAATGCATAGAAGGGCTGTCTCTTTGCAGTAACAGGCATGATTAGTCCATGCTGTAACCAGATGTGGAGAGTTGGGGTTATGCTTACTGTGGGCTTAGGCTGAGCGATAGAACATAATGATAAATATAAGCTTTGTAAAGCTTTTAAAAGGCAGTGTTTTCCCTAACCAGCACCCCCCCACCCCCAAAGAGTTTTTGGACTCACGCGCCCTCCTGTTCCCTGACAGAGAAGCCGCTCCTGAAGGGCGCTAAGCTCAATGGCTACAGCGGCTACTCCTCGGCTAACGGGCCCGTGGCAGAGGAGCAGCTGACCCCCGGGGGCGCTGACAGCGACACGCGGGCCCTGCTCCCCCAGGACCGCCCCGACACCGAGCGCCAGGTCCCCGCCAAAAAGTCCTCCGTCCTGCAAGTGTTCAAGAAGGTAATGACCCCGTTCCCCTCCGTCACAAACGTGTTCAAGAAGGTAATGACCCCGTTCCCCTCCGTCTCAAACGTGTTCAAGAAGGTAATGACCCCGTTCCCCTCCGTCACAAACGTGTTCAAGAAGGTAATGGCCCCGTTCCCCTTCGTCTCAAACACGTTCAAGAAGGTAATGACCCCGTTCCCCTCCGTCTCAAACGTGTTCAAGAAGGTAATGACCCCGTTGTAACCATTGTCATGTAACCATGACAATTGGCTGGCGATTCAGTGACATCAGTAGAATAGGGTGAACGGGTTCTTGGCACCTGTCCTCATCATGCGATGCCTCTCTCCTTATCTTTTTTTTTTTTGTCTCTCGAGCTCTCGCTTTATCTTCCTCTCCTCTCTCCCTTTTTGTTTCAGTTCAGATGGAGCTTCATGGGTCACAAGTCGAATTGTGTTGCTATAGCGGCAGTAAACTGTGTTCACATACGCAGAAATAATGACAGTGCAGACAACAGTTGCATACAGTAAATAATTATGTGATTATGTGGTTATACTCTCTCTCTCTCTCCCTCCCTCTCTCTCTCTCTCTCTCTCGCAGATTTGGGTCATGGCTTTCTCCATTACGTTTGTGTTCATCGTCACGCTCTCCGTCTTCCCTGCGGTCACGGTGGACGTGAAGTCTGAGTTCAGCGGGAGGTGGGGTAGGTCGGTCCGTTACGACGCCCATTTTAATAACAGTTGGTGTCCGAGCAGCTCCCCTTATAAATGGCTGCCATTTTGGATAGTGATGGGGCCTGGCGTAGAGGCTCCGCCCATCAGCACAAAACCTCATTTTCTTCTACTGAGGGGAAAAACTGCCAACCAGAGGATTTTTCTGTTTTTTTTCTCCCCTTTATATTTTGAAGATTGCACTCTTAGATTGCGGCTTATTTTCTGCTTCCGCCATTTTAATTACAGTGGTCCTTGAGCAGCTCCCATTGTAAATGGCTGCTCCTGGATTAGTGATGCCTGCCCTGTAGAGGTGCAACTGAATGGTGCTGATGAGATTTGTTTCCTTCTGTCCGTCTGTCTGTCTGTCTGTCTGTCCTCTACTGTTCTCTTTCCTTCTCTCCGCCTGACTATTTCTCCTACCCCCCTCTCCAGAGATCTACTTCGTCCCAGTGTGCTGTTTCCTGAACTTCAACATAATGGACTGGCTGAGCAGGACGGCCACGTCGGTGATTCAGTGGGTGAGTGTGTGTGCTGTGCTGTGTGGTGACGACGACGCGTTTCTTATGGCTGTCCGTCTGGGGGGAAGCGCTGCTCCTTCACAGGAACAGAGCCTTAACAGGTACCCCACCCAAAAGCCCCCTCTCATAATCTGCCTTATGACACCTACCTTTGTCTGCAGTACACAACAGTCAAACTCAAGGACTGTGTTCTGAATTTGTCCTTCTTTTTGATGGATTATTGTGTGTGGGCTGTAGAACTTCCGTCTTAGAATTCCACCGATACGGGATTCTCTGCAAATCCACCTCTCTGGAAGAGGACTGCAGTTGCTCGTGCTAATATTTCTACTGACCCCCCCAATCTCATTCTCTTACTCCCTCTACCCCCCTCCCCCTCTCCTCCTCCCCAGCCCCCTAAGGAGAGTGTCCAGGAAGAGGACTGCAGTTGCTCATGCTAATATTTCTACTGACCCCCCCCATCTCATTCTCTTACTCCCTCTACCCCCCTCCCCCTCTCCTCCTCCCCAGCCCGCTAAGGAGAGTGTCCTGGTCCCGATCCTGGTGGTGGCGCGCTTGGTCTTCATCCCGCTGATCATGCTGTGCAACGTGCAGTACCGCTCCCACCTGCCCGTGGTCTTCCCCCACGACGCCGCCTTCGCCGTCATCATGATGCTCTTCTCCTTCTCCAGCGGATACTTCGTCTGTCTGACCATGTCCTACGCGCCCATGTGAGTGTCCCCAAATGCCCTGCGCCCTGTGTCCCCCCCCAAATGCCCTGCGTCCCGTCCCCCCCACAGCGACACCGCCCCCCCCCCCCCCCTCACTCGCACAAAAGACTCCCTTAACCAGGATGTTGAGTAATTTCACTCCCCCACTCCTTAAATCCAATGGTGTACCGTATAAGTAAATCCATAAATATTGTGTCGAGCAAGGGTTTTATTACCTCATTGCTTCATCAGCAAAAGGCCAGGGCCAATGAGGAGGCAGCATGTCCTGGTTGACGAGCATGGCCACTACAATACTCCAATCACTCGACTTGTACCCTGAATGTCATAGCCATTCACACACTCACTCTCTCATACTCTTGCCCGTCTCTCTCTCTCTCTCTCTTGTTCTCTCCCCCTCTCTCTTGCTCTTTCCCTCTCTCCCTCCCTCTCTCTCTCTTCTCTCTCTCTCTCTCCCCCTCTCCCTCCCTCTCTTCCTCCCCCTCTCGCTCTCTCTCCCCCTCTCTCCTCTCCCTCCCTCTTTCTCTCTCTCTCTCTCTCCCCCCCCCCAGGCTGGTGGAGCCCAAAGACGCGGAGACGGCCGGCGCCCTCATGACCTTCTTCCTGGCGCTGGGGCTGTCCCTGGGAGCCGGCCTGTCCTTCCCCCTGCGGGCCCTGGTGTAGAGGCCCCGCCCCTCTGCCCAAAAACAGCACGCTCCCCTCCACAGAGGAAGGAAACTCTCTGACTGACATCCAAAAACTATTCCCCCCTCCGCCCCCCCCCCCCCCCGCCCATTTTTGGCTGGACTGCAACAGCGGGGCCAGCCCTATAAACGCGAATGTCTGTGACTGAGTCACTGAGTGATCTGACTGAGTGAAGTCACACCATTGGTCGGCCGAGTTATGAAGTCACACCATTGGTCGGCCGGATCTCGTGTGCTAGGTCCAGCCATGTACTTGGTTTTGACCTGGTCTTGTTTATCTTAAAGAATCGCATCAACAGAGATGCAGCTTATTTCCAGCTTCGGTTCTCAGAAGGGAGTGTGCACTCACAGAATAGTCACCCTTACAGAGGAGCAGCTCTGTGGAGAGGTCTGTCATTGGTGGACTGCACAGGGACATACAGGTCTGCTCCACAGCCGCCAGGTCACTGTGGAAATTGTATTTATTTTGTGTGTCTGTCACTAATTCTGAGCCCAGGGACATCTGTATATACTGTTCCTCTCAGCCTATGGTGTAGTTTTAAAAAAAATTATAATTGAGTAATATTTATCATAATTGGGACCCGTCACGAATCGAAAACGGCCGTTGCCTCAGTTGAATCCGTTCGACGCACAGTTACTGGTGTTTTGTGTCTTTGTAAACCGCGGAATGCAGAAAGAATCTGTTCCTTCACACAGAATGCCGCTCGTAGGAAAAAAAAAAACGAAAATCGTTATTTTGTGTCTTGTGGAGACCCCTTTAGCATGAATGAGCGCTCGAGGTGACTTTGACACGGGGCGGATCGGAATCAGGTTTTTTTTTTTTTTTTTTTCCGGAAAGCGCGTTCCGGAGAGTTCTCCCGGGGTCCCTGGAAATCATCGGTCACGCATTGGTCTCGGAAGGTTCTGGGTAAGGATTTCGGTTTGGAGGCGGTGATGGGGTAACCCATCGCAGCGCTTAATTCCCCAGTCAAACCGAGCCGTCACACTGGCAGCGCTGCGATAAGCTTGTCATCCTGTTATCACGTGCCTTCACGTATACCCCCCCCCTCACCCCCCACCCCCCACCCCAAAACTAATCTCAGAAGGGCTTTAGGCAGTGGAAGTACTGCTCAGTATAGCCATGTAGGGGTTTGAGGGGTACGATTTTGGGCAGATCCGCTGATATTCAGGTCACCTCTGTGACTCCCGCTTTTTTGCTCCAAACCAGGGGTGTCCAGTCTTATCCGAAAAGGGCCGGTGGGGGGTGCAGAGACCCCCCGGCTCTACTCATCGAGGTCTTGATTGAAGACCGTGATTAGCTAATTGGTTGAATCTGGTGTTGTAGTGCTGGGCAAAAGCAAAAAAATCTGCACCTGCACCCTGGCCCTTTTCGGATAAGATTATGCACCCCTGCTCACCCGTCTCTGCCGTTCTGTGGTGCCGTTCTTGTCTCAGACTTGTTTTTAGAGCTTGTTCAGAATAGTGTGCTGCTTTGATGTGTACTCACCCCACCCCACCCCACTACAAAATGCATTTCAGTACAGGGCCAGCTGTTTGTTTTGCCAGTCTAGAACAGAACAGATAGTTTGCAGGAAAGCACACCATGGTTTTTCAGTGGTGTAGATTTATGACTTGTGGTAAATGTGAGACGGTTTCACGTTTTATAAAATAATTTGCTGCTTAGTCTTTTAGAGATTTCAGATCTTAATATAACTAATGCAACAGGAATTTGTTTTGAACATTGGAGGCACGTTTGGGAGTGAAGCTCTTGGCCAAATTTACCGTGTTCAGTCCCACGACGGGTTAGAAGTGTTGTGAGAACGTTATGTCAAAGATGAGGACAATTTGGGAAAAACTGGCCAGACTTTATACAGTTACACTAGAAACCACACAAGGTTCGAATGGTGAATGAAGCACTGATATGTCTTATCTATTGCATTAAACTCCTGCAGTGTTAATGGAAGACAGGCAAAACCGTAAGCTAGGCTAAGGTGCCTCGGTATGGCTGTCGGCAAACCAGAAAACACAATGCAGCTTATAGTGAAGCCAGGATTCTGTTTCGTGAAGGACCGTCAACCCGTGAGATTTTTTTTTGATGTGCTAGATTTAAACGGGTATAGCATAAATGGGACAAGTTCATTAACCGTCTCATTTTCCAGAGATGCAAGCGATGGGGAATTAGCCAGGTTTGACCTTTTAGAATTCAATGCCGTTTAAGACCACAGTGTGCGTGTGTGAGTGAGTGATACAGAAAGCCAGTGTCCCAGTATTTGAGGCTTTCTGTCAGAATGATGCATCTGCACAAACTGTGGAGTTGATTAGTTGTAATAATGAAACCAACCCAGGACCTGTAATCTTCAGGCGTCTAATGCGTGACTTTTGAACGAGGTTGTATCCTTGCCCATTGCAATGAGCTTTGTGATGTAACCTAGGGCAAGGGATATGTTCTGCTGGTCTATATGCAACATTCTGCAGAACATTTACTGTAGTAAATTTTGTTAAAACGATGGTCAACAGCATTACTTGAATGTGTGTGTTTTTTTTTTTTTTTGAAAGGAAGGTTGTTTACCATTTGATCTACATAAACAATGTATTCACAGTTTCTGTCACAGCACAATCGCAGTAATTGTGATGTAAATGGAAAAAGTAAATGTCTCCCTTCATTTGACGGTTTTCCTTCAGTTTTTGTCTTGGGTCAGATTCTCTTATTACCAGACAGGTCGTCACACTGTACATGTGAGTGTGACTAGTCTTTATGTGTGTCAGAGGGGCCAAATTTACAGCCTGTGTATGACTTAGAAACCTGACACATCCAGTTGTAATTATAATTGTACAGTTATTACTGTACAAAAAAAATCCTACACATAGTTTATTCCCCAAGTTATTTATTGAAAACTCAGCATTCTGTCTTTGTTACCTGTTCTTTTGTACAGATAGGGTGGGGGGGTAATGTAACTGAACACTGGACAGGTACTAGTAACTGGGGTGTACACATCCTGTCTTGAGGAAAAAAGCTTTACCCAGAAACACTCTCTGGTGTGAAAACGGAAAGATGGCTCGGTGCAATTACACACTTCCTGTTTAAATGGGGCGTGGTCACTCGCAGGCGAGGGTGAAACGTGGATGGGGGGAGGGGGGGGTTTGGCAGTGTGGTAAAAAGCAGTGAGCGATGGACAGGGGGTCAGGGCTGTGGGGGGGGGGGGGTTCCTCAAAAAAATCACAAGTTGCTTCAGGTCTTGCGTTGTCCTGCGGCATGGACTGCAGAAGTCTCACTCATCCACACGTCTCTCTATCTCTCTCTCTCTCTCTCTCGCACTCCCGCTCGCTCTTCATCGCTTCTTCGGAGGGGTGGCTGTGCGGGGTGGGGTGACGGGCCGCCCAGAATTCATGCCCCCGTATTGGTACTTGGCCTTCTTCTCCGAGGGCTTCAGGATCTAGGAGACAGAGGTGTACAGGGTGAATGTTGAAGGAAAAAAAAAAACATTCCAAAAAACTTTAGGGTTAAACTCGTGTATGCGTACACGCGTGCGCGCGTTACCTGGAAGGAGCACATGAGCGTCTCGTCCACGCTCATCATGCCCCCCGCGTTGTCAAACTCCCCGCAGTAGTTGGGGGCGGAGAATAAGGTGACCAGCTGCCTCTTGGCGAAAAACTCGTAGCCGTCCTCCACCACCTGGGTGAGCGGGAGATTGTACATTCAGTGTGCTTAAAGCGTAGAGTGTGTACTTGGCGTGTTAGTGTGTTTCAGTGTAGAGCAAGTACCTGTAATTCAGTGTGTTTAAAGTGTAGTGTGTACCCATAGTACCAGCGTGTTTCAGGTGTAGTGTGTGTACCAGTAATTCAGTGTATTTGCAGCATAGAGCATGTACCTGTAGTGTCAGCATGTTTACAGTGTAGTGTCAGTGTGTTTAAAGTAGCGGGTGTACCCACAGTGTAAACTGTGTAGTTGCGCAGCATGTATAGAGTATACACCCGTGGTTGCAGTGTGTGCAGCAGTGGTGTGTTCAGGGCGTCCAGACGCAGGGCGTCCGGACGCAGGGCGTGCAGAGCGGCCGCACCTGGTGCGCCCTGCAGATGAGGTCCAGGTCGTGCCGGTTGAGGAACTTGCTGACCACGTCGGCGCCGAAAGTGAAGGAGACGCCACGGTCGTTCTCCCCCCAGCCCTGGACGTCCTTATCTGGGTCTGACCACAGCAGGTCGCACAGTAACCCTGGGGGAGGGAGTGGAAAGGTTCATCATCTATTTAGTTACAATTCATATAATTACATTACATTACAGGCATTTAGCAGACGCTCTTATCCAGAGCGACTTACACAACTTTTTACACTGCAGCCGTTTGTACACCTGGACATATACTGAAGCAATGCAGGTTACGTACCTTGCTCAAGGGTGTACGATGGCAGTGTCCTACCTGGGACCTCTCGTGCTACACGACCAGTTCCTTACCCATTATACTACACTGGCGGCCCTATCAATACGAACTACTACAACATAAAAATGTGTGTGTGTGTGTACAAATGCAGATCATTTTACTAGCAGGCACATTTAACCAATGTGGCCATTGGTTACTGGTTTTTTTTGTTGTTGTAAAGGAATGCTGCCCTCTGTTGGTCACGGCAGGTATGTGTTCAGCGCAGATGGCGTCAGAGTGAACTGTGGAGGCGGAGCTTGAGAACAGTGGCGTGGTTGTCCTATGGAAGACTGCTTTGTTTATAAACTAGTGAAATCCCGTAGTCTAAGCCGTGATGCATTCAGACGTTGATGTCCATTGCGCAGATGTGTGTGTTTGTGCGTGTGGGTGTGTGCGAGTATGTGTGTGTGCGCGCGCAGATGTGTTTGTGTGTGTATATGTGTGGGGGCGTGTGTGTGTTTGTGTGTATATGTCTGTGTGTGTGTGGGGGTGTGTGTGTGTGAGTATGTGTGAGTGTGTTTGTGTTTTTGTGTGTATATGTGTGGGGGCGTGTGTGTGTTTGTGTGTATATGTCTGTGTGTGTGGGGGCGTGTGTGTGAGTGAGTATGTGTGTGTTCATTTTTGTGTGTTTGTGTGTATATGTCTGTGTGTGTGGGGGCATGTGTGTGAGTGAGTATGTGTGTGTTCATTTTTGTGTGTTTGTGTGTATATGTCTGTGTGTGTGGGGGCGTGTGTGTGAGTGAGTATGTGTGTGTTCATTTTTGTGTGTTTGTGTGTATATGTCTGTGTGTGTGGGGGCGTGTGTGTGTGAGTGAGTACGTGTATGTTCGTGTTTTTGTGTTTGTTTTGGGACCCACCAGTGTCAGGCACGTCTGTGGGTCTCATGATGCGGCGGATCTGCTCCATGGACTGCAGATCGGGGGAGAGGCCTGTGTGGAAAGACATGATTGACAGCTGAGCCTCAGGCCAAAGGGTCTCTCTCATTACACCACGGAAAGCGGCACTCGGACAAATGGCTTAGAAACTGGACCGGACAGACACAAAGATGGCCAATACAGACACACACACACGCAGACTTATAAGGACATGTACAAAGACGGACAAGGACTACAGGCTGCCAGCTAGAACACACGCATACACGGAGAGATTCAAACGATTCACAGACAAGTGTTACAGACAGACCATACACAAACATGGAGAGATTCAGACATTTACAGTCAGCTAGTACACACACACACATTCATACATGTACATACAGGTATAACTGACAGCTAGTGTACACGCACAGATAGATTTAGACATGTACAGACAGCTAGTGTACACACAAGGAGAGATTCAGTCGTGTACAGACAGGCTGATCATACAGACAGACAGACAGACAGCAGGCTATTGTACCTCCATGGCAACAGAAGATCTTCTCGTCCACGATGGCGGCGATGGGCAGGCAGTTGAAGCAGTCTGTGAAGGTCTTCCACAGCTTGATGTTGAACCGTCGCTTGCCTGAAGTGGAGAACACGTAAATACATGAGACGTGTTTGCGTGTCTCGTGTGGACGCTTTTGGGTTGTGTGTGTGTCTCGCTCTCATCATAGAAGCCATAGAGGTGGTTGATGTGTGTGTGTCATACACTAATCATAAATTTAGTTTTTTGCGAGCATGTGCAATGTATGTAACAGTCGACGTGGAAACCATACGTGTGTGTGTGTGTGTCACTTCACAGATGAGGCTCGTGTGTGTTTATTATACTCTTCAAAGATGAGCTTGGTGTGTGTGTGCGCACGCAGTTTCACACTCGTCGTAGAAGCCGTAGATGCGATGTGTGTGTGTGTGTGTGCATTAGCGAGCTCTCTTACACTCGTCGTAGAAGCCGTAGATGCGGTGTGTGCGCGTATGGGAGTGCATGTGTGTTTTAGTGTGCACTCTTACACCTGTCGTAGAAGCCGTAGATGCAGTTGGGTGTGTGTGTGTGTGTGTGTGTACGTGCGCGCAGGCTCACACTCGTCGTAGAAGCCGTAGATGCGGTTGGGTGTGTGTGTGTGTGTACGTGCGCTCGCTCTCACACTCGTCGTAGAAGCCGTAGATACGATGTGTGTGTGTGCGTGTGTGTGTACGTGCGCTCGCTCTCACACTCGTCGTAGAAGCTGTAGATGCGGTTGGGTGTGTGTGTGCGTGTGTGTACGTGCGCGCAGGCTCACACTCGTCGTAGAAGCCGTAGATGCGGTTGGGTGTGTGTGTGTGTGTGTGTGTGTGTGTGTGCGTGCGCTCGCTCTCACACTCGTCGTAGAAGCCGTAGATGCGGTTGATGGAGGCGCACTCGTGGTTGCCGCGCAGCAGGAAGAAGTTCTCGGGGTACTTGATCTTGTAGGCCAGCAGCAGGCAGATGGTCTCCAGGCTCTGCTTGCCTCGGTCCACGTAGTCCCCCAGGAACAGGTAGTTGGCCTCCGGGGGGAAGCCGCCGTACTCGAAGAGCCGCAGCAGGTCTGTGTACTGCCCGTGGATGTCACCTGGGGGAGGAGTTAACAGACGCATTACAGACAGACAGTTGGGGCCCCACGGGCTCGTGTCAAAGTCGAAAAAAAATTTGGACAGCGCTTATGCACAGTTGTCTGTAATGTTGTCCCGGGGCTGGGAGCGCATTGGTTCTCCTCTGACTCATGTCTGTGTGAGCGCGATTTGTGAACTGCAGCGTGATAAGAAATAAGGCAGTTCCATGCGTTCCTGAATAAACAATAGAGGCCTTGATGTGTGCTGTCGTGTAAGCATGACTGGACGTTTCGAACTGGGAGTAAAGGGGAGCAGATGCTTTTTTTTATACAACATAAAACAGGGTCTTAAACGGGATTCCAAACCGCCTAAAATAAAAAAAATTACGCTAGTGGACGAATCGAGAAGTATGCACGAACCCACACGGACCGTGCTTCTCTGATTCCGTTTTTATCGCTTCGTTCACCAGCGGTGCTGTTCAGTACACACACCCCTCACGCCCCCCCCCACTTGAGGCTGGTACAAGGGACTCCATCTCGTCTCACACGCCTCTCCTCAGAGACACAAGCCCCCTTTCAGACGCGTCGGCGGTAACGAACAGCGCCGGCGGGCGGCGTGTCGCTCACGTCTCTCTCTCTCTTCTGTGGAAGTCTCCAGCTGCAAGCGGTTACGGAAGCACCCGGAAACAAACGCCTCCGCAAAGGTCAACCCTGTTTACTCGTCCAGCAGGGAACCGAACACAATTAGATCGCTCACTTTGCTCGTCTTGTTTTCTTTGTGACCCACACCCAAGTGAATTAGTCCGTACGCGCGCCACACTTTTTTTTGGAGTTGGTGTTTTTCCACTGCTGTGTAATAACCTTCTAGCCACACAGACACACACACTTACACACACATATTATGTTTGATATTTGCTGTCTTCCCTGGATTTAATGGATTTTTTTTTTATTACGTTGAAGACCAGGCTTGTTACAGTACAGAAGAGCTGACGCAGGGGGTTTGCTTTCTGCTGAGCCCGACCGTTCAGCCCAGGTGGGCCGCCTTCATAAGGCCATAAATTACAGCCCCGCCCATGCGCTACGCTAACGACCAGAGCTTCATCACAAGGAGAACTAATTAGAACAAGAGCAACTGGTTGAAACTAGAATCTGCATATTAAAGACGTCCAGATTTCCCCCAGAACAAGCCGTCCTGTGGCCAAGGCCTGGGGTGGGGTGGGGGGGTAAGTGGAGTTAGGCAAATAGGTTGGGGTTATTCAATGATGGGAGAAAATGGGCGGAGCTAATACATGGTATCAGTGACTCACTAATTTGTACACCAATCAATGCACTGTGGAGAGAAAAACTTTTTGATCAGTCAACAATTGCCAGGTCATTCTACCCAATCCCACTGGCGTCAAAGTTAGCGAGATTAGCCAGGAAGGTTGGAGGTGGAGTTAGGCAGGGAGGATGGGGGCGGGGTTAGGCAGGGAGGTTGGGGGTGGAGCTAGACAGAGGATCAGACTCACCGCAGATTTTGAGTGGCGCCTCCAGCTCCAGCAGGATTGGCTGGCTGAGGAAGATCTCTCTGGATTTGATGCACAGCCCCCGCACCTCTGCTTCTGTCATCTGCACAATCTTCCCGGGACGGCATCCCCGCACTAAGAGAGAGAGAGAGACAGACAGATAGATGGACATACAGACACAGAGAAACAGACAGACAGAGGGACAGACAGACAGAGTTAGTAGTACCGTGCTTACCATCCTGATAAGCTGGCAGAAGACAAACATTGGATAGAGCAGGTGAACATGCCTACAAGTCAAAATAGTTCAATCTATGCATTTACTTTAATATACCGAACAAAAAAAGTGGCAGCAAGAAGTTTTCACTTTTAGTCTGGCAGAAAACTATGTCTTGTAATGCACGTTCCCAAGTTCCTCAAATTCGTTCTGACCTGCTTCAAAATTTTATGCCCCGCAAACTCTGAACGTGTTACATAAGGAACTGAAACTTGACGATGTTTTAACTCATTTTATGTCTTAGTTACAACGCGGTGTAACTGTTTTTAGAGCTTTGCTTTTAATAATCATCCTTTGTTGTATATGTACATATTAAAGAGAGGGTGAATCCAAAAATGTTCAGCACAGTTTCGCACGTTTATTAGCTACACCACGGTGGCGCAAACCCAGAAATTGGAGAAACGCCTCCCATAAATCACCCGCGTTTCAGGCACCCAAAGCTGGATACCCTTTCAACACAATTACCATCAGTCTTTTCTGAATCGCTGGCCTGTCAGTGTCCCGACCAAGCTAAAACCCTAATGATTTCTCTCTCATATTGAAAATTTGTCCATGGCGGCCGAGTCACAGCAGAAAATAATTGCGTGGTGCACGGCTGGCGTAAGAGATTTTTTTACACAAGTCTGTAGGGAGGGGTTCTTCTGACGGGGCGGGCAGAATTCCTGAGTGTGTGCCAAACGGGGGGGGGGGGGGGGGGGGGGGGGGGCTGTTTGGGCTCCACGTGGGCGGAACGTTTTTGGATTTTTAACATCGCCAGGAATTCGTCCGTGTTTGCAATGACAACCAAAAAAAAACCGGGTGGAACGCCAGGACCAGAGGTCTTCTTCTTCTTCCGTTCAGAAAGGTAAATATCAGGGCTTAGTTTTATCAGCAGGACGCACCCAGCGCGCGGCAGACCAAATAAATCAGGGGTGCACGACAAGGGCCAATCCGTTTCAGGGTTACGTGCCAACTTCTGCTCTTAATTATTTAGGGAGCACAATCAGATCTTGATCCGACATTCGTATAAGCACCAGCTACAACCACAGACTGAAAATGTATCCTAAAGATTTTACCTTGCAAAAGTACAGGAGTGAACCAGCAGAGTTTATGGAGCCTTCAGAAAACTAAAACTAAGGTAACTGGTTGGAACAAAAACCAGCGCACAGACCGGCCCTCCAGGACAGGAGTCGTGCACCCCTGAAAGGAATGCTGAGATAACAAAAACAGTTCCTTATATAAATGGGTAACAGTGGCACACTGTGAGGCTGTTCTGTGCCCCTCTCCCAGCGCGGGACAGGTAAACAGTTCACTGCCTGCGATTTAGCTTAAATTAACCTTCACACGCCTCGCCGCACTCACAGCGAACTGGATGAAATTCGCGTGCTATATTTAGCCACCGACTCCCTTCCGTTAGCGCGACGAAAAACAACGTCAAGTCCACACACAGCCAAACCTGTTCGAGTCAGGCGAACAAACCCAAAGCTCGCCAGACCTTTTAAAAAGGACTCCGCACCGACCGAGCGCTGTGTGTAAAAAAACAGACAAGCACCCCCCCCCGAGCGGGCCAGGACTAGGGCAGCTGAGCCACTTCCTGAGCGGGACCTCAGGGGAGCGATTACGGCCAATCACGGTTAGGATGTGGCGTCCCGCCAAATCAGGAAAGACCTTCTGCGTTCAGAGGGCTTCATGTGGCGTGTGAACCAATCATGACTCACTGACCCGTGGAAAGGTAAACAGTACATGGCAAAACGTGGAATCATAATTAAATACATACCAGGGAAATAATATATTTTCGTATCTACGCCTGCTTACTTTTGGTAACTAAATGACCATATAAATGGTTCATATAATGCGCTTGTGTTGTGTAGTGTATGTTTTAAAAAAATATATGCATTAAGATGAAATATGAAA
Organism: Anguilla anguilla; assembly: GCF_013347855.1. NCBI lineage: Eukaryota > Metazoa > Chordata > Actinopteri > Anguilliformes > Anguillidae > Anguilla > Anguilla anguilla. Next base: position 6,381,906 of record NC_049203.1, read on the forward strand.
TATGAAAATGCTGTATGCTCTTCACGAGAGCAGTGGAGAAGAGTGGTGGAGTTAGAGGTAGAGTTAGAGGTAGAGATGCGTTTGCACCTGAAACAGGGCGGGGTGGGGGTGGGGGGGGGGCTCACCCTGCCTTGGGGGTGTTGCCGTGTGAACCACAGTCGACCTCTCCCATGTGCTCTTGCCTGAGCCAATCAAAGGAGAGTGTTGCAAAGAGAAATTGTACGATTCTAGCTGTTCGGTTCCTGCCTTCAACAAAAAAACGTTTATACTGAACAGAGCTCTCCATGTTCGGACACGGGCGCCTCAGCCCACAGACACGGCAGGCACGGACAGGAACCGGCAGAGAAGATCCCGCGGTCTGTCTGTGAGACAGAAGCCAAAAAACCGAGCAGAATATGTCCCTGCAGAACGTGAGTGTGTCCACAGGGGGTGGAGGAAGCCAATCTGGAGACTTCTTCCTGCTCCGTATAGATATACTGTGTATATCAGCACAAGGTCTCGAGCAGTGGCCGGGTTCCTCCCAAGATTTCTTCCCATCTGGGAGTTTTTTTCTCGCCACCATTTACGTGTTTTTCTTCCCACTGGGTAGTTCTTTTTTTCTTTTTCACCTCTTTTTGCGGGTTCAGGCCTTGGTTTTTGCCCAATTTGCCTTCTGTTACTCTGCAAAGCGCCTTTGTGTGACAGTTCTCCCTAAAAAATTTTTTAAAAAGCGCCATACAAATAAAAATTTGAATTAAACTGAATTGTCTCTCGCCTACAAGCTGGGCGCTGAGCTACTCGCTGAAGCAGGAACACCGCCTAACGGCAGAGCAGCGCCAGCGCTGTGATGCGTGGAAAGACCGACCAGGCGCTGTCGCCACCCTCCTGGCCTTCCAGCGGACGTCACGGCAGGAAACACGAGCAGGCCCGACCGTGGAATTTCACCCCAGCTGTGACATGCATACAGGGCCGGGCCCGTCACCTGACCAGGAAGGACCAATGAGGGAGCGCGTCTGCCGGGCAGCTGAGAGCAGCGCTCCTCCAGGCTTCGACCAGATTGTGTTACAGTTTGGTAAACAGGGAGCCCCCCGCCCCAAAGCACAGCCTGGCAACGCGAAAATACACACAGGGTATACACAGGTGTACACAAACATGCACAAACACACAAACACTCACGCCTACGCCTGCCCAATCCACAGCACAGCGCGTGGCTGAAAGACATTTACATTTAATTTATTTGGCAGACGCTTTTATCCAAAGCGACGTACAAAACGTGACACAGGTTCTGTGACCTTGGCTACGGCAAGGGGACGAGTGCGCTGCTGGAAGAGAGACCGGCTCCCTCCTTTTTTCACTGTGCAGCACAGTGGAGGGGCGGGGTCGGGGGGGGGGGGGCGTTGCCATGGAAACACGGGTGCTCCCCGCACCGCTAAATCCCGGCAGGGGGACTGATTGGCATTCCGGGCGGAGGGGGGAGCGCGCCGCCGCGTCAACGGCTTCCGCGTCCAGACACGCCCCGTCAGAAAACCGTCACTCCGAAAGAGAAAAAGGACCTTTTTATCACACAGACCATCGGGTCTGCCGCACCGCTCCTCCAGATAAGCCGTGAGGGCAATGAGAACGGCGAAACCCGGGGCGAGGGTTCTTCAGAGCCGCGATCGATTTTAAGAGCGCCCCCGCGGCACGCTGCTTCTCGTACCCGGACACACAGAGCTCAAATATCGAGCGGTCTGTTCCCCAAAATTATAACCAGGACACACAGGCCTCAAGACTCTCATGGTTGACGCCCCAATGTGGTCACGTGACCTGTGATGCAATCTGTACAATCTTCCACAGCATCCTGACTGTCAATCAAATGTCCCTTCCAATAAACGCTACCGTTTCCCTGCTCTGAGAAAACCATTTAATAGTCTGTATCCTAAACGCAGCAGAATGATGTATTCTGTACCATAGAAAAAGTCCGCCATTTTGTCTTTACCGTGGAGTATAAGACCAGGTGTGTCGGTCCAATGGAATCTAACAAGTAGGAAAATGTGGAAAACCCGTCCACTGGTGTATAAAAATGGATAAAATCCGAAGAGGATGATTCAGAAAAAATATTTATTTATTCTCAAGTACAAAAATGCTCAAAATTCAGGGACAATGAACATATGATAATATACATATGATAAACATAAATTAAAATATACTCTATGACATGAGCTATGCTATTATTGCCATAAAACATTTATGTTAGACTTCAAAATGTTATGTCATGGCATCACATTTCATGGTTGTCTTTGAATGACTATCTCAGGTGATAATGATCATAAAATGTTCAGTTCTTCAAACGTTCTAGTAAAAACAGAATTTTATATTTGAGTGCCTTTTTCCCATCACTGTCACTGCCTTCAGCTACAATGTTTCTGGACAGCAGCTGTTCTTACAAAAAGAGAAAGAGAGAGGAATAAAAAGAGAGATGTGTATGAGGTTGCTACTCTTCCCCTTTCTTGGTTGTAGGGGTCTGTCTGTCATTTGTGTATCTCATTGCTGTTACGACACAAGTATACTTGTCATACAAATAAAGCACACTTGAACTGGACTTAGAATTCGAGATGGACAGACAGAGAGACAGAGAGAGAGAGAGAGCAGGAGAGAGAGAGATGACAGACAGAGAGTGATAGAGACAGAGTGTGTGAGAGAGATAGATAGAGAGACAGAGCAAGAGCAAGAGAGATAGACGAGACAAAGAGAGAGATAGAGAGGGAGAGAGAGCGAGAGAGACAGGGAGGGGGGAGATACACAGAGACAGAGAGAGAGAGAGAGCCAGGGAGAGAGACAGAGAGAGATAGAGGGAGAGAGACAGAGAGAGATAGAGGGAGAGAGAGAGAGAGAGACAGGGAGGGGGGGAGATACACAGAGACATAGAGAGAGAGAGAGCCAGGGAGAGAGACAGAGAGAGATAGAGACAGAGAGAGAGAGAGAGCCAGGGAGAGAGACAGAGAGAGATAGAGGGAGAGAGAGAGAGAGAGACAGGGAGGGGGGGAGATACACAGAGACAGAGAGAGAGAGAGCCAGGGAGAGAGACAGAGAGAGATAGAGGGAGAGAGAGACTCATTGTTTTCTCACTGATGCAGTGCTCGGGCCATAACTGCAGTGGTGTTTAGCAGCCCCCTCACGCCCTCCCAGCCTCCCGCTCTCTCTCTCTCTCTCCTTCTCTCTCATTCCCTCCAACTCCCACTCACTCCCCCACAGTTCCTCTCTCTCTCTTCCTCCTGACCTCTCCCTCTCAGTCCTTCCCTCTCACTCTGCTTTCCTTCTGACCCCCCTCCCTACCTCTCTCTATCACTCTTTCCCTCTATCATTTCCTCCTGACCTCTCTCTCTCATTCTTTTTCTTTTTTTGGGGGGGTGGGTAGGGTAAGGTTTTGGGTTTGTAAATAGGGGGTAGGGATAGGTTTTAAGGTAACCGTGGAAATTTTTTGTGTTTCAATGAAGGATCGTCAAATGTCAAAGTCTCTCCCCCCCCCCCCCCCCCCCCCTTCTCTCTCTCACTTCCTTCTGACCTCTTTTTGCCCGTCGTTCCCTCCAGCTCCCTCTCTCTGTCCCTCTCCCAAACCGGATGAATCCACGAGAGGCTCTTGCCATCCTGGTGTTTGCACAAGGTTTACAGGCGGCCCTCTCAGTCACCCTCTCCTTGTGTAACCCTCAACGGTCCCATGGTCAGAAGCGCCGTGTACGAAATGAATCACGGCTCTGTTCGACATCCTCCCGGTCCTCACAGGACTGGCAAAAACCCGCCACAAATCTTCCAGGTTCGTAAATTATTACCGCCATTAAGCAGGTAACCCTTATTCAGGGGCGACATAGCTCAGGAGGTAAGACCGATTGTCTGGCAGTCGGAGGGTTGCCGGTTCAAACCCCGCCCTGGGCATGTCGAAGTGTCCTTGAGCAAGACACCTAACCCCTAACCCCTAACTGCTCTGGCGAATGAGAGGCATCAATTGTAAAGCGCTTTGGATAAAAGCGCTATATAAATGCAGTCCATTTACCATTTACCATTTATCCATAGTGACTTAGACAACTTTTGCATTTTTGAATAGTATCCATTTTTACAGCTGGATATATACTGACGCATTACAGGTCAGGAACCTTAACCTCAAGGGTACAACCTGTAGCCTTTAGGTTTCAAGCCCACTTCCCTGCCCATTATGCTACATTGCCACCCACAGCAGCAAATTGCAAAGCCTCGATGGGATCAATTGCTCCAAGCACCTTACAAATGATTTGACAGAAGGTGAGAACAGTTTTCCCTGTTTTGCCAAAACACACTGTCGCGTAAGAATTCTGGACCAGGGTGCCATTTTACTGGTCTTCCTGTGGTGTTCTGGCATTTTCCACGCCGTAACGTTCCCTCAGTGTTGCCGTTGACTTTTGAAAAATGAGGCCGTTGATTTCAGAGATGGCTGCAGGGAAGCAGAAGTGGGAGCGGGGGTGGGGGGTGGATGGTGAGGTCACTATTATGGAAAGTCTGTTCGAGCAATGACCGTATATGGCCATTGTTTGGGAATCTCAGAGGGAGAGTTAGGGAGTCTTAACTGCCCGAGGATAACTGCCAAGACAGAGGCGAGAGCAGCACCAGCCGTGAAAGTGTAGCCCCTCCCTGCCCCCACCCTCAGTACTGTGACAGTCACCCACCACAGCTCAAGGTTGCCAGATTTGTAATTTGTAATTGAGATGCGAATTCAATACAAACTATCGGAAAATTTCTTCCATCAATTACCGGACAGGACCGTAAACCGGACACGTACAAATAATTTGACAACCGGATATTTGGGTCGCAAACCGGACGCCTGGCAACCCAGAGCTGCCACAGAAATGTCCCGGCACAATTCCCAAACTGACTCTCTCAACCGGGCCACCCAAATGGCTCTGTTAATTTCCTCTCTCCACCTATGCCAATGTGTGGCGATTGTTCGGGCACAAAATGGCTGCCATGTAACATCCAGCTACATGCTACATCTCTGTGATCAGCAAAAGCACTATCTGAATAAAATACATTATTATTATTATTATTAGTAGTAGTAGTAGTAGTGGGTGTGATTAATTGGGTGATTCGGTATCTGTGTGTGATTGGGTGTCCGTGAGAGAGTGCCACAGGGCGTGGTTGTAAAACAGCCGATGCGCTCAGTCAACTTACCCAGTGTAAATACAGGCAAAATAAAAATGACATAAAAATTTATAACCTACTTGTTGTGCCCACATCTCTCAAAACCAGAGGCATCCTCAGTGGAGTGTCCTCAGTTGCCACTCTGGGACCATATCAGACTCAGTCATAGATTAAGCACATTCCAAACGGCAAGAAACGATCCGACACAATTTATTGGAACTGTTACAGCTCTCCCGGGTGTGTTTTTTAATGAATCAAGCCCTTCTGCAAACACAGTCTACATGATGCTAAAGCTAACCTTCAGAAGTACTGTTCCGAAAAGGCTACTCATCGACAAGGTAACGGAATGGCAGTTGGAAGTTGGGGGGTGGGGGGGGTTGCCCAGGCAACCGTCGGACATCCTACAGGTTTACCGGGACGTTCTGTACAGACGCAGAGCAGACGGAGTCAGTCCACATAACTTCTCCTGACCACATTTGCATCTCCTCTCTTGTTCTCCAGCCGAAACGCAACACTAACAAACAGCTAACAAACCTTCCCCAAAAGTGCTCCAACGAGGTTTACCAGAACCCTGTGTTGACTACAGGGGCACCTGTCTGGCAGGTAAGCCAAGGACAGGTCCATGGAAACGGTGGCCACACACCTGGATGGCACGTAGCTAAAACCGAGCGTTCTAAGCAACGTTAAACTAGCTTCTTTTTTTTTGCACACTGATTGTTGAAGAGCACTCAAATAAAATTTCAATGTTGGTGCCAAGCATTTCCTAAACAAGGCTTGTAAAAGCAGAATACTTTGTTGTTTATGTGAAATCCAATTTCCTCTGGGTTTGTTTTCATACATTTTTCCCCATATAACCAAAAGTTCTATTTTAAATCACACACACACACACAAACACACACACACATACACACACACACACACACACACACACACAAAGCCTTGTGTTGACAACCATGATAACCATTGAGAAATACTGTGCACCAGAGAGCTTATTTTCTACTTTTTTTAAGCAGGGCATTACGAATCTGGCATGCCCCCCCCACCCGCCCTGACCTACAGGCACAGTGCCAGTATGTAGTCCAGCAACACCCCCCCTCCTCCCCACACACACACAAACACAGTGGAAAACTATGACCCTAAAGAGTTCCCAAAAGAGGATTCTGTGTGTGTGTGTGTGTGTGTGTGTGTGTGTAAGTGAGTGCGTGTGTGTTTTTTGTGTGTGTCCTGTGTGTCGTTTGTTAGGTTCAGCAGTAGATGACATACGAAGCTTTCTTCCATACAGGCCGAGGAGGAGAATTCCCCTCATTGTACAGGCAGCGCGTTTCACTGGAAAAGCAGCTCAGGCTTTTAAAAAGCCCCCCGCGCCCTCCTCTCCGCATCAGCGCCGGTGCCAGGCGGAGTCGCCCCCCCCACCCCCCCCCTCCCCCCGCGCACAGGCGTGGCCCATTGTGTTTCACCCAAAACGGGTGTTTCACCCGGCCGGGCGGCTCGCTCGGGACCCAGTACGCGTCAACAACGCCCTCGCGTCCCGTTTGTTGTGAGAAAACATTTCGGCGCCGGACGCCAGGACGGACAGCGCATCGAGCGGCGGGGTAAAAACAAGCGGGATGGAAGGGTAGCGTGTTATTTATAACAGGGTGGGGGGGTGGGGGTGGGGGATGGTAAGAACCGCGGGAGCGCCGCACACTCCAATCTATATAAAGTACGGTCAAAAAAATCCTGCGCACCAGAGAGGGGGGCAGTGCGTTAAAGGGAGATGGACCTGGACAAACTGGGTAAACTGCCAATCAGAATATTATATTTAAAAGTTTTTTTTTATTACGATTGATGGACTCATTCATTCAGCATCATATCCGACATAATGATACTAGATTTTTTGATACTAGATGGCCTATTATTTGAACAGAAAGTGATATCGCATGAACGTGACTCAAAGTCAAAGTTTCCAGGCCGTAGGTTGGGGACGTGGGTTTGAGTTGCCCGCTGAAAAGAGCCAAGGGCAATATTTCACTTCAAGAGTCTCAAGTCAAGAGACTCCATTTTGCAGCTGCACAATGGATCCATTCACAGACCTGGTAAACTTTTGAATGACATAATGTAAATATTCAGTTACCTCATTCTCTGTGGAGCCACAATGCGGTGTAGTCGATGCAATGTGATACTGTTCACGCGATACCAGAACTTCAGAAAGCTCCGTGAACGCTCCAAAAAACAGGCGGGCCTAGCCAATGAATAGGCCTCAGCGCTTTCATTTGATCTAAAAATACCAGTAAGTATTCAGCTTTAATGTGGCCTTACCGCTGTCGCAATTCGCTGTTTCAATTTGGTAATGTTAATATCTGAGCAAGGCCTCAGCCATCCGTTCACGGGGCTTCAGAAAGTTATTTCGACCAGGATTTCCGATAAAGTAAATTAAAATTCCATTAGACCTTTTCTGTCTCCTACACTTCCCCCCACAGTCATTGTTTGCTTATAACAAAGCTCAGACTCAAGCTATAGATGTCTAGACTAGTTAGGCTAAGAGTCCCGGGGGGGGATTGAGGGTTGGCAGTCCACTTTACCGCTACTGAAAATACAGTAGAGCTCAGACAGGCCTCTTTCTAACAGTCACAGTTACGTGTACATATTTCATGGACCAAAAAAAGCTTGGCATGTGTATTACAGTCAACCTGTTTACTGGATATAAGGCACACAAACCCAAGCAGAAGACTGGACATTTTTTTTGAAAGAACCTGGGAATAGGAATCACTGGAATGCAAGAAATCTTGATTAATTCAATGAAATCTAGAGCTGGGGAGGAAAAATAAACATGGGAGAATGGACTTGAGCACACTAGAATTGCAAAAGCCCACTATGCCAGGGAGAACATCACAAACCAGTGGGGAGGACAGCACTATTAGCACAAAAATGTAGTGGGTGGCCGAACAGAAAGAGCCGACGACCGCACACGTACGCACGTAGCCTATAATACCCACGTTCATATATATGCACGCGCACACACATTTCGAAAGGCGGTTGCAAAGGCGTAATCGCGAAAGCGTTCTCCTCTCCGACATGCGATATCCTCCCCTTTAAAATAGAAAAGCCGAGAGTATCGGTTTTGTTTCAAGGTGCTGCCGCTGCCCGCTGCTGCCATTTCGGCTGTATGAGTGTCACTAAGCAGGGGGTGGGGGAAAAAAAAGAAGACAAGTAATTGCTACTAGAGACAGCTGTGGCTGTTGACATTTAATGAGTGACTGCAGACGAAGAGTTATACGAGGGGGAAGAAGTTCCGACAAGACCTTGAGGAGGACGTTTAACCGTGAGCTACCAGTCGCCCACCTAACCCACTCTCTCCGCTATCCTCTTGAAAACCAGACCCGTTCAAGGATTGTCGGAGAGGATACACTCTGGTAATTTACACAGGCCCGTGTGAATATCACTCCACGTTTCGTAGTGAAACTAAAATGTCAAAAGCTACTTAACTTCTGAATGTGTTTTTGGAACACATTCGTTTTTCCATTTTCATATTGAAGGCAGGAAGGATGACTCTCTCCTCCACCAGCTAATAGCATCACTAATTAAGTAATCAATATTACTATATTTTGTTCCAGTGGTATAGTATAGACTTATACCATGATGCTACATAACTGCAGAGAGGAAAATGGTACATTTTGAAGTATAAATAAAAGCACGGCAAGCCCATATCAATAAATCGATTATGCGTCATGCATGACAAGTCACACTGACAGCACCTGAATCCGAGGTGAGTTTTGTTTATGCCCTTGGATTAAAAATAGAGAGAGAGAATTCACACCCTGACGCTATCTTCAGAATCCAAAGACAGTCGTGAATTTTGTAAACTTGAACCAGCCCAAAGAGAAGGTTTCACAATTGGGGTTTTTATTTCCTCTGGTTAAAAACTGTGATAATACAGTATATACAGTAAATAGCCCTGGCTACACTGCTGAGCACCTGGCAGCTCTCCAATTAATAAACAATTGAGAGACAAGAGTTCCTTTTTTGTAGTCTATACGCTTTTTTCCCCAGAGGATTTACATTTTCAAAGTTCCCACAGGACTGCATATACAAACCGAACAATACAGGCCTAAAAAACAGCAATTATCGCATCCCTCCCGAGCGCTCTCAATCCTAATCTGGTTCCACTGGAAAAAATGGTAAACACGGCACCCTGGTGAGGTCTTTTTTTGCGTACAGTACATCTGGAAGCCCTTAGAACAGGGGCCAGCCACATCCAAGATGTCCTCAGTTCCATGGAATGCATGGCCAAAAATGTACCACTGGCCTGGGCACGGCCCTGTAGACACTGAAGTTCTGTTGGACGGGTTGCATAACCCTGTGTTAGACCCAAAGAAGGCTCCCATCTGCGGCTCAGGGATCTTACTGCTCTGTGTGTGTGTGTATGTGTGTGTGTGTGTGTGTGTGTGCGAGTGTCCTTCGGTGTGTGCGTGTGTGTGTGTGTGAGACACTGGCTACTGCATGTGGGTAACCTGGACTATCCACATACCTAAGACATTGCCCATAAATAAACACGCTATACAAAACACATAGACAGGAAAAAGAAAAAAGACTGGCTTTTTGTATTCACAGGAAAATTGCCTTATCTATATAAGTGATCCCCCATTCAGCCAGGCTGTTCTTCTTAGGGTGCGTTACAGACAACTGGTGCTTTGCGCATAATAATGGTTAGGATGTGTCGAAACGGCAGAAACAGAAAGCAAATTTCTTCGAGTTTCTTCGAAAGCTGTAAGGGAAATTACACAGGTTGAAATGTTTCATCGATAGCACAATGATCGTGTTGCATAATGGTTTAGGGAACTGGGCTTGCAACTTCAAAGTTGCAGGTTTTGATTTCAGGGTGGAGCACTGTCGTTGCTCCCTAGAGCAAGGTGCTTGACCTGAATTTCTTCAGTAATCCTGTCTTATAAATGACTTATATGCACAAGAATGCAAGCTGTTTAAATTACTCTGGATAAGAGCGTCTACTAAATGCCTTAAATGTAAATGCTTGTGCCAGGTAAGGGGTTTATAATATTTTTTTTTTTAACCTGGAATTGCTCTTCAAAAAGTAAACTAGTACTATTGGGGACGAGGTTGAATGGCTTGCATTACTTTAAAACCACTCAATCCACAGTCTAAATCATTAATATTTATTTGTTTTCACTTATTTTGTGCTATTCACTCACAGACAGCCTATACTACATAGATCACCAGTGGTTTAAAACATGCTGCATTTGTTACAAAGTAGCCTACTAGTCAAGCATCACAGTGCATGAAGGCGGCCATATTATGGCTTACACAAGGACAAATTTCCACAACTTAACTTATGTTTTACTTTGCAGCAGTGATTTATCTAACGTCGTTAAGTTTAAGATGCCTATTTAACAAGAAAGCGATCTTAAACATTCATTGGGAACCTAGCAAATACCGTATTACACATTTAAAGCAAAAAGATCACAAGTCTCACATCAGTCACTCCCAGAGCAGGAAATTCTGTAAAGCACCCGTTAAGCACAAAAAATAGCCTAAAAAATAATAGTATTAGTACATGAACACATAAAAAGCTATGTGACAAGGGATCGTACCTAAAGTAGTTCAATACCGAGTCCTATAGATGTCTTTTTAAGAATACGGATAGATTACAGGAAATCATGATGCAATGTCCTAGCGACGTTTATACGGATTAAAACCTTTACTTGTCCGTGTTGTTTGGAATCGTTAGCCTAACATTTTATTTGCATCGACACATTTGACCTTGAACAATAGCAATTCAATTATAGCGTTATAATTACTGCCAATAACAGTAACTTTCCGCATTAGTTAGTGTAATTCGTTCATTCAAAAATAGTTAGGTACTCTGGTGCCACGTCCAGCAGGGACAGTGCCTTCACATTACTGGTAAAGAGTCAAGACAGCTAAATGCAGCAGAATTGAAAAAATGAAACATTTTGCTATATCAGGGAGCGCTGGAGACATGGTGGTGCGGTCCATATAGCCCATAGGCTATGTTTTCAGTATACAAGTGATTAGCTATGATTAGCTTGTCCTGTTTTTCAGTATCAACTAGACTAACTTACTGATTACATTTAAAACTTAAAAATTAGGTAAGTTACCAAACAATGTTATCCAGTTAGCTAGTTTTCTAACGCTGGCTTAATCACATAAGATCTATTGTATCTAGCTACGTATCAGACTTAATAGAGGCAGGCTAGGCTTTGCTGACATATACCCAGTAGTAACTAATTAGCTAATGTGAGACAAAACCGAACAAGTTACAAGTCTCATAAAGTATCTAACGTTACATCGATAAAGTAGTTTAAATTATTAAAATAGCTGGATGCTTTGAATAAGACTCAAAATAACTCTGAGGTTAAGGGGGAAGACATCTCCAAAGCATCCAAGATCGCCGACTGGCTGCCAGCATAACCTAACGATAGCTAGCTAGCCAGTAAGCAGTAAGAGTTCAGGAACTTTGCCAGCATCCATTTAGCAAACTGGCTAGCAGGCTAGCCTTACAGTTTGAACAGAAAGAGAATTATTTTCTCGTTAATCCCAGTGGAAACTATGAATTTGACCAGTGACTTCCATCTTTCCGGGTTCTGATATTTTCGAAGTGGAATGGGTTACTAGACACTGATGAAGGCGAAAGCGAACTGCCAAAGCGAATCTAACCATGTAAGCCTACAGAACCTGGGGTCAGATATCAGACTAATGTAACTCTAATTCAGGGCTTTGCTTCCCTTAAATCGGGCCTCTTGTTGTTAATCCATCGCTCCTGCAGAGCGCTAGCAACGTAGATAGACGCGGCAGCCACGATTTGTGTTCCTCGGTTAGTAACTAACCCTTGCAAACACTTTGAGAGAAATCGGAACAAGTACAAATCAAATACTAACCTTCCAAGAGCCTGGAGATCAACGAGTCAACGTCCAACTCCCCCTCCGCCATTTCTGTGTATAACTAGGTGCTGTCAAAGCTGTTTCGCTCAGTGCAGCCGCACACACACAGGCACTGCCAGGCTGCAACAGCCACACAGCTACCCGCAGCAACGGAATGCAATCCCCCCTGGGTCTCGCTGCCCGAACAACCTTTTCTGTTCAGCCTATGGCCAACATCGTTCTAGTGTGTGTCGATAAAAATTTTTTTGTCTAACCAGCTGATTTGGTATTCATTCAAGCATTATAGAACACGAATTTACATCGAATAATTCTAATAATCAAAGTTCCGTCCAGTAACCAGAATTATCATACATTTGGCTACGGATAATAAACAATCAGCCTACTGTCGACTAATTGGGATGATGGTCGTCACTTTTTTCTATTATGACAAGCGTTGTGTTTTTTTGTATTAACTCGTATTCTCAAAGATTGTTTAAAATAAGAATGGAACAATCTGTAGGTTATGATATAGCCTATTTGTAAAGTAATAACAGCCTAACTTAGCGGTGTGTCTGAGGGAGTATTATTATTATTATTATTACTTAGTGTCAGTCACGGCGAATGGCAAAAATATAATTAATTCAACCATTGACAAGATGCGCATTTTAAACAAATTCTAAAATCCGTGTAAGTCATTTCAAATGGCCTACGTTTCACTTTCGGTACTCATGTGCTTCTTCATACCTAGGTCTCTCACTATCGTTGAAGGATTGGTATTTACTACACCGAGAACTGAGGTAACTAGTTTAACAGCAGTCCATAACTGAAGGTTTTTTGCTTATGAGGGTTAGATTTAGGCTTGTACAAATAATTGCAAAATAGTCGACCCATTAAACTATGCATGCAACAGGTCCAGACAGGCTCATGCCCATGGTAAAGTACTAGGATGCACAAAATGCGAACCCCGTGATAAAGACGTATTCTGCAGGTCCCTTTCCTTATTAGGCGACTGAAATCAGATATTAATATTGGTCGAGCTGACACCTCTCCAAATGTTTGCATTAGGCTACCAATAAAAAAATGTAAAAAATAAAAAAATACGTTTCACAAATTCTGTCTCCAGTGGGTGGCGACATTGTACAGATCATGCTCACGGATCATGTTTCACTTCGACAGATACAGTACGAGGCCTACATTTTGATCCGGCTGGCCTATCCGTTGTCTTGACTCCAGACGCCGCAGAGCACAAAAACCAACTTTGTAGTTTCTCAGAGATGTCTATGCCAAAATGGAAGCCAACAGTATGCCAATTAATTTACTGTGGTCACATTTAAAAAATAAAATTGCTGAGAAATGGCATTAATTGGTATTCGCATTTGAGTGATAGTTCCCTTTCTGAGGATTTTGATATTGTTTCAGTTTTTGCGTAACTGATGTTGTCAATTGTCTGAGACCTTTTTTTAAAATATAAAAATGGAAGGATATTTAGATATCACCACAAGTTTCTGAGGACCTGCTTGCTTTACGAGGACTGTGATCGGGGCAGTCAGGTTTGTGGCCTAAAGCAAAAAAAAAAAAAAGGTTTTCAGTAAATCCAGGTAGTAGTTTGTACAGTGACATCATGTTACCAGAGGTTTGGTTAGGCTTGGGCTTAGTAAAATGCATGTGACCGTGGACTGGGCCGGGCTGAGCTTGAGCTTCAACTCACTCTGGCCCGGTCGGGCCTGGTCAGGTCAGGCTTGAATTTTCAGGCCGGTTGAGAACTGTAATTAGCAGGTTCCCCCCTTCTCCCCTGAGGCCAGGGCTAAAACTGCTTTTTGCACTAGTGGGGGGGCTCTGGCAGTTTAGTATCCACAGCTTTGGCCTCTGCAATGCCCCCGAAATGCCCCATTTGAGAGGCTAACGGACAGGGTACTGACTGGCATCCCCTTGCCAGGAGCGTGCTGTGCGCCTGGACGATGTCCTCGTTTCACGGTTGGTCTTTGGACTTTCCTGGCAGCGATGGGAGCGCTGTGACATGCACTGGAGGGAATGTTGCTCACGTTTGCAGGTTCTGCCTTGTCACTCAAAGCTCCTGTCTGCCAACCACTGGAATGCATTCATTTACAGCAAGGAACACTACAATACGTTCACTGTCGCAAGCGATAGCTTCCTGTTTAGGAATATGAAGCTTTCCGTGATTTCGATACGTGAAAGAATTCCAAGAAGACCATTCCACTTGTCTGCATGATCCGCCTGATCTTTTGTTTTGATTGTACAGTAAATATTGCACCGCAGCGAGCGTCCACCGTGGAAACAGTTCATGAGCACTACGCTCTCCCTGTTTCTTTAAATTACGTCAATTGGGTATTTCCGCACTTTTTGCAGGGGTGGAACCAGAGCTCTTCGGTGAAACTGTGCTGTCGTCACAATCGCAGACTCTGGTCTGCGAAGAGGGGCGGGGGAGCCGAAAGCGAGAGTAGCCTACAAACTTCTTCACGCTGGAGGAAGACACGAAAACAAACTGCCGCAAACCGAGAACGAAGAGTAAACTAATTTATACAGAACACACGGAAGAGAGTTGCTCCGGTCAATCGTGACTCGAGGTCGAATTTGGAGTAGAAAAAAGATGGCTAGTAGTGGTAAGTTATTCCAGCTAGAACTGCTCAAGCTAACTTGCTAAATTGAAGTGGCTGATTTCATTTTGTTTTAGCTTGATAGCTAGCAGGCTACTTGTTTTTGCCACAGGGAAATCCCCCACGTTTTCATGGAACGAGTACACCCACAGCAGAGCTGCACAATTAATGGAGACCTCGATTTATGGTCGGAAGTAGTATTATACAGCTCGGCTATGTTAGCTAGTTTGCTTAGTTATCTGCTTGATTAACGTTAGCTGTGAAGTATTGCGCAGATAATTATTGTTCTTCACGCCATCATAGCTGGCGCCGATTCAAGATGCAACTCGGGAACACATACATCGAAAAACTGCAACACTGTACTCGGAGGCCTTGTTCATTTCCTAAGCACGAACTGCAACTTGGTGTCTATCGTCTAGTTAAATAACCAGCTACAAAGTAAAACGCTCGAAGTTACTAGCCCGTACATTCCTCTCGCTGTTCTCCGTCTTTAAATGCATTAGCCGTGACCCTTGCCAAATAACTTGCTTTTGTCGACACATGATTTTTGTCCTATGTCTGATGACATCAGATTAATGGTATGCCTTTTCAGATATTCATGTTTCAATTCAGAGTACCTGACATTATTCATACAATGTTACATGTGACGAGTCACTAAGTACAGAACAATCATTGTCCTGCAAACCAGGTTAAACACGTTTAATATCGGCCTTGTGTACTGTTTACGACTTCGATGTTAATTTGGCAGTGGCACGTGAGTCCAACTGCGACGCGAGCACTCTTCTGACAACTAAGATCAACCTGTTCATGTAGGTTATTATCGCTCTGTTTGATGCTGGGTCACACTGAGGTCACTGATTGGATTGACGTCCCAGTTTCACTGTTTCATAGAATAAAATGATTGGAATCGCTTCTTCTTAGTCACCTCGAGGTGCAACCAGCAGTGTATGCCCCGCATTTAATGGGCAAAGTATGCTTGTATCTTGTGTTATAAATGTGCTTCTACAGCTTTCCAGTGTGCACCAGCGTCATTGTTGGATTACTATTGCATTTGCCTCTGGCGGCTGAAGCTATTTCCTGATTGGCACTGTATACAGTTCAGTGGATTTGTATGCATCTGTCACAAAGATGAGCTAATATGTGGCAAGTTAAAACCTCAAACTGAAAGTAAAATGCGTAGTGAAATGTGTGGGTGTGTCTTTGTAACGTGGGCTGATTTCCCTCACTCTGTTCTTGCACTGTTTGGCTATCGTCGACATGGTAAATGGACTGCATTTATATAGCGCTTTTATCCAAAGCGCTTTAAAATTGATGCCTCTCATTCACCCATTCACACACACTCTCACACCAACGGTGAAAGGCTGCCACGCAAGGTACCAATCAGCTCATTGGGAGCAATTAGGGACTAGGTGTCTTGCTCAGGGACACTTTGACACGCCCAGGGCGGGGGATCGAACCGGCAATCCTCCGACTGCCAGACAACCGCACTTACCTCCTGAGCTATGTTGCCCCATGGGTCCATTTGACGACATGATTGGTATGGGCTGCAGAATGTGAACTTGAGTTCTTTCTGTACACAGCTACCGTTGGGCATGCGTAGTCTATGTGAATGTGTAATCAAGGTTATTCTTGAGGCAGGTTAGTGCGTTGTGTGGAGACCACCAGCTTGTGGAATGGTACCCATCTTGTGGTAAAATCACAAATTGCTCAAATCCCTGCGGAGTGTTACATCCATTTCTGTTTGTTACATTTGTTGGGTTTAGCGACCAGTGCGTTTGTCATTACATTGAGGGGAAATTATCTTATTCCCTCCCACAAAATGGGGAGTTGTTTTGAAACTGAAAGTTATGTGGCTGTGAGAGAATAATCTCGGGATGATTCATACAAATATTCACATCTGCAAATGTCCACAAAGGGCATGTTGTGATCGGTGTTGGATGCTGGAGGCGCAGCGCAGTCACTGAATGCTTGTTTTGGAAGGAGCAGTTTGTTTGCTGGTCACATCTCTTGACTAACTCGCAGGCTGTAATTAAACAGTTTTACCACTAGTGGCGCCAGTGGGTGAAAAGCTAGTTTCGTAATTACAGCCAATAAGGGAGTGCCGCAGTGATGACGCGTTGTTGTACGGAAGTTTCTTCTGCCGTGGGTTCCCTCGGCAGATTTCCAATGATCTTCTCCCACAGGGATTTAGATTTCTGCAGAAAATGAGATCCCTGGTTAACATAAGCTTAAGAGAGTTTCACGTTTTATCTTGTGCCATAAATCACACACCACACCAATCTCTCAATCTGGAAGTTCGAAGCTGGTATGTGCTTTGCTAAGAGTTGCTAAGTCGTTGCAAGAATGCAACCTTTGTTGTGGTTTCCACAGAGCGACGTGTTAGCAACGTATAGCTAGCTTGAAACACACAGCTCCTTTAAAAATTTATGGTTTAGACATTAATGGGTGTATACATTAACCTTATGTCAACTACAGGCCTTATTTTATGCAGAAATCAAAATCTCTGTGGGGGGGATAAAGCATTGGAAATCTGCCGAGAGAACCCATGGCTCAAAAATACTAACACTTCCCGGTTTTAGGACTACAAACTGTGGCACTCTATACGAGCACTACCTGTTTGATTTTAATTGTTATTATTATTATTATTTTTGTTTTCACTGTTCTTCCCTTTTTCTTTCAAGTAACTAGTTATTTTTAACCAGTAAGTAATAACCTTCAGTTTGGGTGGTAAATCATTTCAAATTGCTGTCAGATTGATCATAAGGTTCTTTAACATGTATAATTTTAGATTTGAGAGGAAAACGGTGAGGTTGAGAGTAAGTAGAGCCTTTTAGGGTTGCACCACTTTTGGGGGTGCAGAGCATGGTCATGGCAGCAGTTGTTGTGTTCCAGAAGGATGGAGGAAACATCTGGGCTGGGAGTGCAGAACGGTGGCTGCTCTCCTGAACCCCCCCCCCCCCCCCCCCCCACCCCCAATCCCGTTTCCCATCCAGCAGCCAATAGCCAGTGTTCCCAGCAATGTCCTGAGCTCTTATCAAAGACTGGTGATTGGTGTAGTCAACAGAGGGATTGGGGAGCTGGAAGCCAGTCACGCATGCCGGTCGAGTGAGTGACACACCCGCAGCTTAAGTTTGACCCGGGTCATGGCGCCTGCATTGTCTCGGTCTAGGAAATGGTGGCGGGCACACGTGCCTTTTTGGGCCAGGTCTGTTTGCATAGCTGCCAAGTGAGGTGGCGTCCCTGCAGCCCGTCTGTGAATCAAGTCAATAGAAGCTCATTCGGGTCCCTCCTGGTGAACCGTCCCATCTGACCCTTTTAGGGATGATATGCGAGGGATTGTTTGTTGGGCTCTACGTGTTTGCACGGCATCAGTGTTTGTGGCTTTAGCAGGACAGAGGCTGGTTCTCACCGTCGCGGCTGGCTCAGGATCTCCGTTTCCCGTCTGAGACCTGGGTGCAAGTTTGGTCATGACTCAGCAACCGAAGAGGAGCTGTTTTGAAACCGAAATGAAAAAGAGAGGGGGAGAGAAGCTGGAGCAGAGTGAGAGCGAGGTGACCTAATATTATGATAAGAAATGTGCATTTTTTTCCGTTTTAAAAAACGCTTTACCCCCTTTTCACGCATTTGGAAGGCCCAGTCATATTTTTTTGGCTCGCTGGCACAAGCTGTGTCCATTCGGGAGGTTGCAGACGAGCATGGGCTCTGCCCACAGCCACCTCTCCCCGTCACTGCACAGTTCGCGAGTCGGGCTTGCACTGACCACGAGTGGGAGGAGCTTAACAGGCGGACCTGGGGACAACCAATCAAACGGCAGGAGTCAATGATGCGTGATGAGACGCTATCGTCCCTGCTGACGGAAGTTGTCCCTGGGTGGCACGAGAGCTAATCGGGCATCGTCCTAAAGGCCTGGGCACCGACTGTCCTGGGCACCGATTGCGGGCTGCATAACAAACAGTGGGGCGGGGGCAAGCGGGCGAGTGTGGGCAGTGCTTCCTTGCACCAGAATGGCGCCTTTACCCCAGGGCTGCTGAGTGAAATTCGTGGGCCTGGCACAAACTCTCCTCAGTGTGTTTTACTCAGTAATATTCACCACAATTTCACAGGCCATCGGGGCCCCCCTCCTGCAGGCTCTGGGACAATATACCCATTTGTCCCCCCCCCGATGGCAGCCCTGCCTTTTCCAGTGAAATATGTGTAACCATTTTCTTTTTTTTTTTTACCTGAGAAGAAATCTGAGCTATGGATGTTGTTTTGTTTTTGTTTTTTTTTTGTTTGTTTTAAAAATATTTGTGGGAATTGTGGCACAACTGGAAAACCTAGTAATGTGACTCCGCCCCCGAGGGATTGGCTCGGCAGCGCGGCTGGTTTGAGATGATTCGACGCTCGCCCGCCACGGCGCGGGCCCCCGGGCACTTCTTCCCCTCCGCGCGGCGCTCTGAGCTGGCCTCGCCTGGCGTGACGAGGACGGCCGCTCCCGGCAAGCGCGCGCTGCGGCGGCGGCGTCCTGCTAGCTCGGCGGAGCTCCGGCCACTCCCGGCCTGCATGCGGTAGGCTACGTGCTGCGCAGGATCTTTTTTTTTTCGGGAGCCGACCGCCGAGCCCTGGCTCATTCTGCTTGTTATCAAGTCCACTCCGTTCCCGATAAGAAAGTTTGTTGAACTTGGGTTTGCAGTTTGCAGGAATTCCACTTGGCCGAACCCCCTAGGTAACGTAGGGTTTTTTTTTTTCCTCTCGGTTTCTACCACAGGTCTGTGTTTATATTGCGCAAGCGCTTGACCTGGGAAGCTTTATATCCGCAAGCTGGACGGCGGTTGTGAACGCTTTCGGCCGCTGGGACTTCCCCTATGTCTGGCGAAATGCTTACCATTAATAGAAGCACAACTCTAACGGACAAGGAAAGCACGCCAGACAAAGCTATGGGTGTGATGTGATTTCAGTTGATCAAACAGACTTTTGTCGGGTCAACTTTTTGATGATATCTGATGCTGAAGGTCGTAGTTCATCTATTGTCTGTTCTACATGAAACATACAGGTGATGGCAAGTGTTTTGTGCATTAAGAAAGTTAGCCACGGGACCATTAGCATTGGTATTGACCGATTCACCAGTAGAAGCCTGCTAGTGATTTTTGTTCATTTTTGCATTTTGAATGTTGGGTTATCCTGAGGGTTTTGTCTCACTGCATTTCTGAAATACTGTCTTTGCCCTCTGTGCCTGTAGGTATATTTGGATGGGGTCCAGCTATGAACCAAGGTAAGAAGAATTCCATGTTCTCTGAAAGGCAGTGACAGCATGAAAAAATAGATGTTCAAATTGTTTGCATTTTTTAATGAGCTTGACGGATCAGGTGATGAAGAGGATTCGTTAAGGAAGCCTTTGTAATTCTAGGATCTGTAACGTTAACGTGGAGCGAGGAGGCTCTTGGCTGATACTTGGTTGGATCTACCGAGAGCAGACCACTTGCGTTTGAGTGTCCAGGCAGACTCTATCCCTGGGTTTTTGTGTCAGAAATCAGCTCTAGGGCCATGTCCAAAAAAAAACCTGCTTACTTGCCTACTATTGAGTTTATGTGTTGAGTACACTGGATGAGAAGGTTAAGCAGATAAAAATTTCTCTAACTGTAGTGTCCTTAAAATCCCCGGATGATACGATTATATCCGGGGTTTCACTGAGTGTATTTGGGAGCACACTTTTCAGGAAGTAAACCATACTTTTTAGGAGGTCCCATAAGAGGCGGGGCCTTTTTACTACAGGGGTGGCACGTCTTACGACGCTTCCGCAGTACAGTTGGAAAATAGTATGGAGGATATTTTTTTGCATACTGCCCATCACATACTAAATAGTGTGCACTAAACCATAGGCATTATGTTTAGTGGAGAGTGGACAAGTACGTACTTTGAGGACGCAGCGGTTAGGAGGCTGTTTGGGACTCTGCCTCGGTTCCCGTTCCTTTGGCGGGGTTGACGGTAGGACCGGTGAGTGAGCCGGGCTGTGATGTCTCCACAGGGAACCCTTACCTGGAGATCATAGAGCAGCCCAAGCAGAGGGGCATGCGCTTCAGGTACAAGTGTGAGGGCCGGTCAGCGGGTAGCATCCCGGGCGAGAAGAGCAACGACACGACCAAGACGCACCCCGCCATCAAGGTGAGAGCGCGGACGGCGGCTTTTACGCTGGGACAAACACAGACTTCACACCGTGCTGCAAAGCAATAGATGCTCACATCACACACAACACTCTACACTGTGAGGACAGTTATCCTCCAATCACACACCACACTCTACACTGTGAGGACAGTTATCCTCCAATCACACACCACTCTGTTCACTGTGAGGACAGCGATTATCCAATCACACACCACACTCTACACTGTGGGGACAGTTATCCTCAAATCACACACCACACTCTACACGGAAGACAGTTATCCTCCAATCACACACCACACTGTTCACTGTGAGGACAGCGATTATCCAATCACACACCACACTCTACACTGTGGGGACAGTGATCCTCCAATCACACACCACACTCTACACTGTGAGGATAGTTATCCTCCAATCACACACCACACTGTTCACTGTGAGAACACTGATCCTCCAATCACTTATCACACTCTGAACTGTGAGGACATTTACCCTCCAATCACACACCACACTCTACACTGTGAGAACACTGATCCTCCAATCACACACCACACTGTTCACTGTGAGGACAGTTATCCTCCAATCACACACCACACTGTTCACTGTGAGAACACTGATCCTCCAATCACACACCACACTCTACACTGTGAGGACAGTGATCCTCCAATCACACACCACACTATACACTGTGGGGACAGTTATCCTCCAATCACACACCACACTCTACACTGAGGACAGTTATCCTCCAATCACACACCGCACTATACACTGTGAGGACCGTGATCCTCCAATCACACACCACACTCTACATTGTGAGGACAGTGATCCTCCAATCACACACCACACTGTTCACTGTGAGGACAGTTATCCTCCAATCACACACCACACTCTACACTGTGAGGACAGTTATCCTCCAATCACACACCACACTCTACACTGTGAGAACACTGATCCTCCAATCACACACCACAGTCTACACTGAGGACAGTGATCCTCCAATCACACACCACACTGTTCACTGTGAGGACCGTGATCCTCCAATCACACACCACACTCTACACTGTGAGGACAGTTATCCTCCAATCACACACCACACTCTACACTGTGAGGACAGTTATCCTCCAATCACACACCACACTCTACACTGTGAGGACAGTTATCCTCCAATCACACACCACACTCTACACTGTGGGGACAGTTATCCTCCAATCCAATGTAATGTATAATGTAATGTAATGTAATCACACACCACACTGTTCACTGTGAGAACA
Source organism: Anguilla anguilla (assembly GCF_013347855.1). Classification (NCBI taxonomy): domain Eukaryota; kingdom Metazoa; phylum Chordata; class Actinopteri; order Anguilliformes; family Anguillidae; genus Anguilla; species Anguilla anguilla. Next base: position 6,403,932 of record NC_049203.1, read on the forward strand.
CTGATCCTCCAATCACACACCGCACTATACACTGTGAGGACAGTGATCCTCCAATCACACACCACACTCTACAATGTGAGGACAGTTATCCTCCAATCACACACCACACTCTACACTGTGAGAACACTGATCCTCCAATCACACACCACACTGTTCACTGTGAGTACAGTGATCCTCCAATCGCAAACCACGCTCTACACTGTGAGGACACTGATCCTCCAATCACAACGCACTGCACAATGAGGCCAGTGATTCTTCAGTCGCACACACCACCCTGAATATACACTCTGATCTTCGGCTGCAGTGTGGAGTTAATGCTGGTAGTTCCAGTTCATTACCCTCTCCTCTCCCGTAAACAGGTCCACAACTACAGTGGCCCACTCCGCGTGCGCATTTCCCTGGTCACCAAAACTCCTCCCTACAAGCCACACCCCCACGAGCTCGTTGGCAAGGACTGTAAGCACGGTTACTACGAGGCCGATCTGCAGGACAGACGCGTGCACAGGTACGCTAGAACTGTGTGTGTGTGTGCGTGAAAACAAACGTGAGAAAGTGCCTGAAAGTGTTTGTGTGTGCGCGATTCTGTCCATCCGACGCTGACACAAACATACAAGGACGTGCATAATCAAATGAAACCACAAAGATGTAGAGGAGAGTCTGTATATATGGGATTTCCTCCGGAAGGCATATGGCCACTGGAGGGGTCAGTGTTTACGTAGATCGCTTTGAGGCTGTGCTCTTCAAAATCACAATTGTTGAAGCTGTGTGATAACAGGATAGAACATGCAACAAAAAAGAAAAATGAAAAAACAGCACCATCAGATGCAAAAATTAATGATTTGAATATGGGCATGGGCAGCCTATAATGATTCATGTATGACTGAAGAGTGTGAAATGTGAACATCAAGTGTGAACTGCGAGTCTGTTTCTTGGGGAAGTGAACAAGGCGGGATGTGCTTACTGCATTATGGAGGAAAGCTTTGGTGCTCAAAGTCTGGGTTTGCTCATGAGAACATAATAATATCGCAAGAGTTTGAACATGGCAATGGCATCGCTACCATTTATTTCGTCTCAAGACAAGGTACAAACATGCTGGTATGTGCGCTGGGCCAAAAAAAACAAAAACAAAAAAAATGAGTTTAGTTTATTTGACAAAATTAAAACACATGTATCAAAAGACTTGCATGTGAGAAATTGTCAGGGATAACACAAAAAAGTCCTGGACTTATTTCCATCGTGGTCCTTGATGTTCCATCAAATGAGGAAATAAAATGAAAGAAATGGTGGCAACTGGTGTGAACAGCTATGCAGAAAAGCTGCAAAAAAGGGTATGGCTATATTTAAAGACAAAAGTTATTTGGCAGTAAGCATGTACATGCATACATTCATGCATACAAATACATGTTAAACATTTATGGCTTTTTTCTGGCAAAATAATTTTATATTTGATTTAATTACCTCTACCCTCCCAGTCGGTCAATAAAACTTTATTTAATGTAACACCATTAACAAGGGTGCATTGCAGAGAAGCCCAGAGCAGATGGACATTCTTGACCCGATTGAACCCCTTAAAGTTTTAAGCTCTGTCTCCGTTGAGAACACAAGTGGTGTAAATGAAGAGGGCTGTGAAAAGCACTGCTGCATTGTGGGGGCTCCAAGACAGCGGCTAACACTGAGCCCAGCGTCGCGGCTTCCTGTGTTTTGACTGAAGCGCCCTCTGCTGGCCGTTTCGCTCTCTGCACGCAGCTTTCAGAATCTGGGCATTCAGTGCGTGAAGAAGAAAGATGTGGCCGAGGCCATTTCCTGCAGGTTGCAGACGCACAACAATCCCTACAACAGTGAGTACTGCACGCCGTTCTGGCTGTGGCACACAGCTCGCTGGAGTCATGCTTTACCACTTGAGTCAATACACTGTATTTTGCTCTCTTCAGCTTTTATGTCTGTTGACCTGTGTGTGTGTGTGCGCGTGTGTGCCCCTGTGTGTGTGTGTGTGTGTGTGTGTGTGTCTATGTGCGTGTGCGTGCGCATGTGTGTGTGTGTGCGTGCGCATGTGTGTGTGTGCGTGCGTGCGCGTGTGTCCCTGTGTGCGTGCGTTTCTCCCTGCAGTTTCTGAGGCGGAGGTGTGGGCGGAGGAGTACGACCTGAACGCGGTGCGGCTCTGCTTCCAGGCCTCCATCTCCCTGCCCACGGGGGAGATCTGCCCCCTGGAGCCTGTGGTGTCCCAGCCCATATACGACAACCGTGAGTCTGCAGCACATACACACGCACACTCACACACATACACACGCACGCACACACACTCACACTTTCACTCCCAGCCCATATACGACAACCGTGAGTCTGCAGCACATACACACTCACACACATACGCACACACGCACGCGCACACACTCACACACTCACACTTTCACTCCCAGCCCCTATACGACAACCGTGAGTCTGCAGCACACACGTACATGGTGTAATGGTGAGGGGGGGAGGGGGTCATGCTGGGGGTAAACGCTTCCCTCTGCTCCTCTTCTCCCCTCAGGGGCTCCCAACACCGCCGAGCTGAAGATCTGTCGGGTGAACAAGAACTCCGGGAGCTGCAGGGGCGGCGATGAAATCTTCCTTCTGTGTGACAAAGTGCAGAAAGGTCTGTCGCTACCCTCTGCCAGTCTATCTCACTGTATATCTGTCCGTCTCTCCCCTCAGTCTCTGCCTCTCTCTCCCTCTCCCCCCTTTCTCTATCTCTCCCTCTCTCTTACTGTCTCTCTATCTCACTCTGTCTCTGTCTCTCTCTCTCTCTCTCACTCTCTCTCTCCCCCCCCTCCCTCTGTCTTTCACTCAGTCTTTTTTACTGGGAGTTTTAAAAGAAACAAAGTCAAGCCAGCTGCAGATGCACTGTTGGGTGAGAACCTGCCATAATTGTCAGAAAGCAAAGGGGATGGTTCCTCTGTACAGATAATGGCTTGTCTCTGGTACACTGACTGCTATCCCCCCTCCTCCTCCAGAGGACATCGAGGTGCGCTTCTACCTGGACTCCTGGGAGGGGAAAGGGTCCTTCTCCCAGGCGGACGTCCACCGGCAGGTGGCCATCGTCTTCCGCACGCCCCCCTACAGTGACCCCCACCTCACGGAGCCCGTGCGGGTGAAGATGCAGCTGCGCAGGCCGTCCGATCGCGAGGTCAGCGAGCCCGTGGACTTCCAGTACCTGCCTGCCGACCAAGGTGTGTGCCCGCCCTCGCGTCCGATTGGCTGGATTAACCCCCTCTCAGGCGTCAGGTCACATATATGTGATTAGAATGTTCCAGATGGTCAACTCGAGCATTCCTCCATTCCTCTGTTCCTCCCCAACTAGGACGTTTTGGTTGGGTTAGGAACAGGAGGTTTTGGTTGGGTTAGGAACCAGAGGTTTTGGTTGGGTCAGGAACAGGAGGTTTTGGTTGGGTTAGGAACAGGAGGTTTTGGTTGGGTTAGGAACAGGAGGTTTGCAGTGTTTCTGGTTTGTGTTGCTTCACTAAATGTTTGCCTTCAACCACAACCCTTCATGCATACTTTTTTTAAATTTTAATTTAAAAATAATATAAAAGCTGGCAGATGGTAAAATACCGAACCTCAGCTGCAGAAGAGACGGAACTAACGATATTTTAAAAAAAGGAACATAGGGAAGCCGGTCACGCGGCAGCTGTGCAGCGTCTGGTCTGCGGTGTGACTCTGGGCGCTGATCTCGCCTCTGTCTCCCCACAGATGAGTACAGACTGATGGAGAAGAGGAAGCGCACTGAGGGAATGTTCCAGAACCTGAAGCTGGGAAACAGCATGCCAGGTGAGTGTCCCCTTAGCTTGGCTGTTTTTTGTTCCGTTTTGCTGTTTGTGTGGGTAGTTTGCTAGTCTAGGGGTTCTGCTTCAGCAGATGATGAGTGATTCAGGTGATGAATACCTGACCGTTGTTCTGTGGACAAACCTGATGTAATTAAGCGAAGCAATGGTGTTAATACGCAACTAAAACAACGTATAGAAAGTTTTAATGTTATATCGATGAAGGTTGATTAGAGTTAAATGCTTTGGTAATGTAGTGTGTAAATGATCATAGCGAGTACAGATAAATCTGAAAAACAACAGTAGTCCTTGCAGATGAAACCCCTTTTGGGTCTCCTGCCGAATCTCTACTTTTCAGTGAAAATGGGAAACTGGAGCAGCAGGAATGGTTCATGCAGTGCAGTGGTAACCAACCCTGTTTCTAGAGATCCACCGTCCTGCAGGTTTTCACTCCAACCCTAACAAAGCCACACCTCATTCAACAGCTAGAGATCTCGTTGAGCTGCCAATTAATGAAAGAGTCAGGTGTGCCAAATTAGTGTTGAAATGAAAAGCTTCCGGGTGGTAGATTCCTAGGAACAAGGTTGGTTGCCGCTGCTTCAGTGGGTCTGGTCTAACGGGCCGGGGGGGAATTTCAGGGCCTGTGTCTGGAGAGAGGAGACCATTCCCCGCGGCCAGGAGAACAGTGCCTGCTTCCAAACCCCCAGCCGCTCGGGTGCAGCCTGGTAAGCCAGCGATCCACAAGTAGATTGATCTTTTTTTGGAAGTTCAGGCTTTGCACTAAAACGCACACGCAGAAGTCGAACTAACACTGTCATTGTCTCCCTTGTGCAGTTGCTAAAGCATTTCTCAGCCCTGGTATGAACGTGGACAATCAAAACACAAATATGAAGAGTTTTTCGTTTCATTTTGCTGCAAGAAGTGACACGTGAAGGGCATTTTGTAACGTCAGTGTTGAATGCAAAGTGCCCCGCGTTTGTACTGGGCACTCAGTGAGTGCCCTGTGTTTGTACTGGGCACTGAGCGGGTACCCCGCGTTTGCACTGGGCACTCAGTGAGTGCCCTGTGTTTGTACTGGGCACTGAGCGGGTGCCCTGCGTTTGTACTGGGCACTCAGGCCCTGTGTTTGCACTGGGCACTCAGGGGGTGCCCTGTGTTTGTACTGGGCACTCAGTGAGTGCCCTGCGTTTGCACTGGGCACTCAGGCCCTGCGTTTGCACTGGGCACTCAGGGGGTGCCCTGTGTTTGTACTGGGCACTCAGTGAGTGCCCTGCGTTTGTACTGGGCACTCAGTGAGTGCCCTGCGTTTGTACTGGGCACTGAGCGGGTGCCCTGCGTTTGTACTGGGCACTCAGTGGGCTCTGTTTGTTTTGTCCCTTGCAGTGGTACACCCTGTGGCTCCGGTGGCTCCAGTCAAACCCTCGCCGTTTTTTGGCCAGCAGCCGGGCCAGTTGTTCTCCGCCCCGCCCAAGCCGGAGGCGGTCCCCGTCTCGGAACCCTGGCAGTTCCGCGGCGGCCTCGCTCTGGACTCCCAGCCGACGGCCTCCACGGTGACCAGCCTCTCCGCCCCCGGCCCCGCCCCTTCCGCGGCAGCCCCCTCCCAAGACTTCCGCACCGTGAACCTGTCCGACCTGTTCGGGTTCAACTTCCCCTTCTCCAGCAGCCAGGAAACGGGGTCCAAGCTGGGCGCTGCTGACGGAGCAGGAGGAGGTGCAGGAGGAGGCGGAGGAGGCGGAGTCGGGGCGGGAGTTCCCGAGGCCGCCGTCCACTCGGAGCCCGGGTCCGCCTTCGGGGCGATTGGGTCGGGGGCGCGGTTCAGGACAGACCACGCGCTGGGCGACGAAGAGCTGGCCGAGTTCCCCTGCCTGAGGGACGCCCACGTGTCCGGCAATCTGGACAGCATCGACACCGAGGCCTTCCAGGCCCTGCTGGGCCAGAGCGGCATGGCGGGGGATGGTCTGGGCAACGCCGGGGGGTCCTGCCCCATGGCCCAGTCCTCCTCAGCCTCCGACAGTTCCGCTCACGAGCCCCCCGACCTGTCCGCCAACAACCACGTCTGCGGGGGCACGTGGATGAATTACCCCAACAGCATCATGAGCCTGCTGCAGAACGAGGGCATGATGGAGGTCCCCATGGCCGCGGCGAGCAACCCCCCGGTCCTCGACGACCTGGACGACCTGGACGAGGACCGCCTCATGTCCCTTCTGAACTGCGGCACCCCGCCCAGCTTCATGCCCGGACACCACACTTAACCCCGCCTACTCCCTGCTTCTTCGTTGGCCAAACTGAGCTGCCCCAATGTGTTCCCCCCTCCCCCTCTGTCCTCCCCCAGCAGTTCTGGTCATGCTGTTGTTGCCATGGTGCTGGAGGGGCTCAGGCAACAAACAGTCAAAATGGGGAAGGTTTGAGACTTTTCAGACGAGGGGTTCGTTTCTCCTTGTTATAGGTGTGGGTTTGCTCAGGACCTCCCAAGCTATGCCGGGGCATATTAAACAGGAATTTGTATATAGTGGGGGGGGGGGGGGGGACCCTGTTTTAACAGGGCCATACATGTATCTGGAGTCTGCTGAAAGCCAGAGAGGTCATGCCCACGTAAGTGTTTTTATAAATGTTGTCAAATATGAATATGCAATGCACACCGCCCAGGAAAAAAAAGAAAAAGAAAAAAGTGGGCGGGGCTAGACTGAAGGAAGTACTTTTTATTCAAAGCAACTGGACAACTGTAAACTTGCTTTTGTTGTATCATGACTGTACGTTACTGTCCAGGACCCCACTGTATTTCAGTGTGTCTACAGAAGAAGATGCTCCACAGCGCACATCTTGTTAAATGTCTCCACTGGAAAATCCTGACCCCCTATAAAGCAGCCTTGCCAAGAAGTGTCTTCAGGGTCACAGGACGAAGTTGCAACTGTTCGGTCCGTACCGTGGGTTCGAGAACCTTGGATGTGAACGTGCTGGAAAGAAACCGTGAAGAAAATCCACAGCAAAATACAGTTTTGGTCTCATTATTGCTGATCTGATTCTTTGTTCCCTTTTGGACATACTGAGGTAACTCAAGAGAAGCTTGCTGTGTTGCAGACAGCCTCACAAGTCCTGCCTGCAGAAGTGTGGTGGAACAATTCCCTCATTTTGGGGCGAGGTGTGGATCCCAGTCCAATATACTGGTGCTGTTCCATTCAGCAGCGGGGAGTGTTTGGACTTCCTGTTCCTCCCAGAATGGCAGGGGGCAGTAGGGCAGTTGAATAGCTAGTAGAGAGAGGGCCAGCAGTTCACAGCAGACTCTCTTCAGGGGAAAGACTAGTGTGCCTTACTTACCGGCTAAAGTTGTAGCAGTGAAAAAAGAGGGATGGCTCACCTCCAGCCCTGGAGCGGTTCCACCAGTTCCCCACCTCTCTTCCAGTCTCCAGTCTTCCAGGCTGGGTAGGAAAGTCAAGCAGGCTCGGTAGAGCCCGTTGTTTGGTTAGTCAAAGTGCCTGGTGGGAACCAAAACTGTGTGGGCACTGTTTCCCTCCAGGACTAGAGATGAGCAACCCCAGTGTACAGTTTACTGAGCGGAACTTGTTTCAGACTGCTTGCATGGCGGAAAATTGGTTCCCTGAAAGGGAAACGAAGAGAAACGTGACATCCCCAATCTTCTCTTGTGCAGTCGGTGGCTATTTCCTGACACTGCATGAAATGCTGTGTCTCGTTTCCCTGAACGGCTATGAGCTGGAGTTCAGGGCAGGAAGCTAACTTTTTTTTTGTCCACTGGCCACAGTGGCTGACGCATCCCAATATTCACCAGCCAAGTTAACTGTTTTAATGGACAACTAGGCATTTAGAACTGAACAGGTCCTCCAAGTGATGGGTGGTTACCTAAGGAGCTGGCAAGAGTAGACTGTTACCAGCCAGATAAATATTACCAGAATTTGGCTGGTGGCTGGTGTTGAGTTCCCACCCAGTGTACATTTGTACAGTATCTTTGTTTTTACTTGTGTGTCCGTCTCTATACTTTGTTGTCTCATTTCTTTATGAGGATTTTAATTTCAAAAACACCCGCTTGTTAGCTGATTAACAAGACCAGGTCAAAACCTAGTATATGGCTGGACCTAACACACTTCATCCAGCCGACCAATGGTGTAACTTTATAACTCGGCCGACCAATGGTGTAACTTCGTCACTCACTCAGTCAGACATTCACGTTTGTAGGGCTGGCCCCGCTGTTGCGGTCCAGACAAAAAAACAAAACAGGATTAGTTCTGCAAGTGGCATTACTCCAGATGAAATGAGCAGATGTAGCCAGTTTCTAGCAACTTGTCAGATAGTTGTGTATACCACAAGTTCTCAAGTGGCTCAAGTTTGATGCCTTCATGTCTTTTATTGTGTCCTTATTGTCACTTGCCATACGGCAGCACAGAAACATTGTAAATGACTTCGCTATGATGTGCCTTTATTCTCAGTAACGGTTGTACGCATAATCTGTACGCAAGCACACACTTTATATTTTCACAAATACATTCACACACAACACCGAAGTAAATAAAAATCCAGTACGAACATCATGGTAGTAAACACACTGACGTTGCATTGACTTGAGACTGTTCAATACGCATACTGAAAATAAACAGAAACTTCTGCCTGGACATTATTTTTATTACTGTTTGGGACTATATGTCACAGTTATTTATTTGCTCATCGGCTCCTACCCATCTCACGGTCAATTTATGGGTCTGCAGCTTTGAAAATTGCAGAACTTGTTTCTACCGTTGTTGCCACAGGAAATATATTTTTGGGGATTGTGCAGTAACCATGGTAACATCTGCTAAAACAAAAATCTGCGTCTGCTTCCTCCTTCAGATGTTGGTAAACACATTTGGCCCCCCATTATCTTTTCTGGGAAACAAATCTATGTGGATATTTTGTGCAAAATGGCTATGCATATATACATATTAAACCTAAATATATAGACCAAACAAGTACTGATTCCATTTGAATTGTTCATTGTAAACTTATTTTGTGTTGTTGATCTGGGGGGGGGGGGAGGGGGGATGGAGGGAGGGGAATCAACAACTGGATGACCACACCCCCCCCCCCCATCTCTTAATCTTGGTCCCTTTCAGCTTGAGGTAACAGCCCTAGCTGTGGCTGCAGGAGAGGCACTTCCAGGTCTGGTGGGTATTTTAGAGGATTTGTGTGTCATTTGCAAAGCGCTCATTTGCTGCATGCGATTAATTTTGGAATTGAATGGGGGTGGGGGGGGGGGGGGGTGGTGTTAGCGGCAGTGGATTATATTTTAGTGAAGGGCCAGATTTCATTTTTTTTTTTTTTTCCCATGAAAGGGAGACGTGAGTTGGTTTGAAAAACAGATTTAATATGTCATTTGTTTTCAGTGATGTGATCTCTGCTTGTATAGACATTCATTTAATCCAGGTGCCCCATGCAGACCATCTGATGTAAGCATGTGTTGTGTGTGGAGATCCTGTAAGATACTCAGCTGGCTCCAGGTACTTCCCACAGTGTTAAATAATTTGTAACATGAAACTTTTTCCATTCTGAATCCAGGCATGGATGTCTACACCCTTTACCTCTTTGGCTTTTTTGTGTGGAAATCCCCAGTCCCTTCCCCTGTTTTGGGGTGGAAATCCCCAAGTCCCTTCCCAAAATAACATTTTCCTTGAATGTGAAAACACCTCTCTGTCTGCATGGGTTATTGGTCCTGATAAAAACATGCACACACACCTATGTGCAGAATGATGTAAAAATTGAGCAATTTATTCAAGAGCTGGTTTCCAAATTTGCTTTTATTTGGCAAACGTATAGGACAGGTGTATAGAATATAACACAGAAAACAAAATTATGTTTGCGTATAAAATAACAAAAACGTCAGCTCATTTCTGAGCAAAGGAAACCATTGTTACAGCCCTTAAATGTCTGTTTCTGCTGTGTGTGTGTTTTTTTTTTTTTTTGTAAACTGATTATTTGCCGGGCTGTAGCTCAGGATGGATGTGTGGAAATAAAATGGCTGTCCTTGTCTCCACACTGAAACCTTGTGACCAGGGCGAAACCCAGCCTCTCCTCATTTCCGGCTGTCCCAGCTCACACAGCTGAAGTCTTTCAACTTGGTCAGTGCCGTTATTTTTCCAGTGACAAGTGTGACCATGAACAAAATCTCAACCCCGGCAATATCCTAAAGGCCAGAGCCAATCGCGGGCAGCTGACAGTTTGACTATTTTCCATTCAGTTTTTTTTTTTTTTTTGTTGTAGTTTATGCACCAGGTTCCTCACTAAGCAGGTATAAGGCTGGCTCGTGCAGCGGAAGCTAGGATCCAGTGTAATTCCTGGTAGTGAAATCGGAAGCACGCAGGTTTCCGTACTACTTTTTTTTTTTTTTTTTTTTGTAGTGGCACAAACGGAACAAATACGAGAGAGAAAAAACGCGTCCGCACGAGTGAACGTTCACAAACCGTGCCGTTATTCAGCGTCCGTCCTGTCCGTCCGTCCGATCCCACCACCACGACGCCGCCGCCCCCGACGCCATCTTATGTCACCTCCGCGCCGGTGACTTTGTTGACGATGTGGGAGCGGCGAGGCACACACTCCAGGTCGAACTTGCTCTCGTAGATGGTGGGGCAGAGCTTCCAGCGGTTGTTGCGGTAGATGCCCAGGTACGTGTAGACGTCGGGCTTGTAGGAGAGCGGGCACTTGACGCCGGCTGCGCGGATGGCCGCGTCCAGCCTCACGACCTGGTCCTCCTCGGTGAAGGCATGGTTGTAGACGCAGATGACGTGCCTGCTGTCCGGCTTGGGGTCGCGGGGGCTGACCTTGGCCGAGCAGATCTTCCCGTCCAGGACGGCCCGGGCGATGCACTCCCAGGCGTGGTCCACCTTGAAGCCCGTGTCCAGGTACATGAGCCATTTGCCCATCAGCACGCTGTGGTTGAGCGCCAGCTCCTTCACCGTCTGGAAGCTGACGGGCCTCCCGCTGGCCTGGAGCCGCTCCCAGCTCTCCTGCAGGCCAGTCACGTTCCCCATGCTGGGGCAGTGGTCCGGGCCCAGCACGGCGATCCACCCCACGGGGCCCGTCCCCCCCTCCTCGTCCCTGTACCGGCTCACCTGGGAGGGCCGGTTGGACTCCAGCCAGCCCTCGAATTCGGCCCTGGGGGTCTTGCACGAGTCGAACACGATCCACGGGTCCATGTCGGCCGCCAGTGCCTCGGCGGCGTACTTCTCGGCCGAAAGGGGCTCCGCGTTCTCCATCTCTCCCTCTGCACCAGCCTCCTCCTTCATCTTGTCTGCACGTGGACTTCTATCAGACTGAAAATAAACTGTTTATAGTCGCTAGAGGGAGCTCAGCTTAACTCCACCGACAGGAGAAGCCGAGACATGCATACACCAAGGTCTACAATCAGGCAGATTAGAAGCTTGCATTTTACACAGAGTGGTTAACTACGTGACCTTTGGACCTAGATAACCATGGTTGGGACATCAATAATAATAAAAAATGGTTATTAAAAAAAAGTGATTAAATACAGTAAGTGTACGTGACACCTATGGAGTGAGAAAAAACTAACGTTTTTTTCGCCAATAAAACTCAACTGGTAACTCATTTCATTACAGTACTTCATCGTGTTCGATTGATACAATGTAACGTAAATCATTACTCCTTCGAGTACTGATTACGAGTTTGGCATTTACTTGCTGTGAACTTATGTAGACTATCGGGTGCCTTCCTTCAATGTCCTATTTATTTGAACATGATAAAGAACAATCGGAGAGAATATACGTTTTAAAATACAGCAAGAATCAAAACGATTTTTTCTCAATTGTTTAGTGTACTGATAAGTAGTTTGGGTCAATCAATTGTTAAACGTATAAAATGTGTTGCTAAATTTTCTGATCACGATTGGACGGCCTAACGTGAAGAGAGGAAAAGTACCAACTGCCCACGTCCAATTTTTGTTTGCTACCAACGCGTGACAGCATGGAAAGCTTATTTTCATAAGATGACATTTTTTCATTTTGGGTCTAGTCTGACGTTACTTAAGCACTACCTGGCTATAGAGGCTAAACAGATTAGATAAACCACATGTTACATTTAAAATAGCAGAAAATGTCTTGCGAGCGTTAACAACGAACTAGCTAACCACCCGTTTCTGGCCCATCTCCCACAGCCCGCAGTTGCCTAAATTTTAACTTAAAGATTTTGCTCGTTAGATATTCAGTATAGTTAGCTAGACTAGCTAGCTAATAGCCAAATGTTAACTAACATACGTTCGATTTCTCACAACAAAGTCCTAACTTACATTAGCTATGTTTGCGAAGTGTTGGGCAAACTACGAAGTCGGCAAGTTAGCTAGGAATTAGCTCACTGTTACATTTCTCTATTAAATATCAACAATCTAAGATAATGTTATCACCAAAACCCAAGGCCACATTCTCTTCGAAACATTTCTATGGCTGGCTAACATTAGCCACCAGGCAAACCCAAGCTAAAGATACGATTCTGTCCGCTTTTCAAAACCGGCTAACGATACTAGGCCATAGCTACTTACAGCGTTGCGGTGGCTCACTCTCGTACTACATTCATATCTAAATTTCTATACTTGATTTCATGTTAGTCTAGCATTAGTACGTCTTCATTTTTAAAATAAACTTTATTTAAACCTGAATCTGGAACATAAGGATAGACTTTACCGTAAACATAAGAATACACACGCATTAACTTTATTTAATTTTTAAAAAACCAACAAAAAAAACCCCATAAACTTTTGAACGTTTAATAATTTGCTCGATATTCATGGTAAGTTACAAAACGAAATGGATCATCATTTGGATACTATAAGGAGAGTAGCATTTGGGTCCTGTCGTTACTGATTGTTCTACTCCTGTCCAATCCGACTGGTACAGAGAAATATCCAAACCTGTCGAACGACGAGACGAGATCCCGCGGTGTCCCCCGAAACTGCCCGAGAGGAGGCGTCGCTGCTTGGGACTGTGTCCGAAGACACGGGGAAATAATAACAATAAAAGCGTAAATCTTCAGAAAATAAGTATTTTTTGTATGAAAAATGCCGAGTAAAAAAAAGAAATACAACGCCAGATTTCCTCCGGTGAGTAAGCGGAAACGCACACACTTTTAGACGTGAGAAACATTATCTTGGATGGGCATAGCACTCGGGCCTAGTTGAGCTACTGTTAGCTAGCTGTCCACCTCAGAGCCACGGGCTCTATTAAGACGTTTGCCGGGCCTTTTGGTGTTAAATGGTGCTGTTGGAAACATGAATCGTCCTTGATAGCTAAGCGAGTCACGTTCAAAATAAAAATAAAAAAACCAAATCGTGGGACTTTCCATGGCGGTCAAACCGGTTCCGTTGCACTCTGAAAAACTTGGTATTTTAAAAAGTTTTCAACTTAGCAAGCTGGCTTAGCTAAAATGAAAAATTGCTAGCACTAGTTGGAGTAAACTAGATTGGTATTGGTAGCTACTTGGTGTTGATGGGGAATTTTCCATTAACATTACAACTAGTAGAAAACATGGCCTTTCGTTGTGTGGAAATTACAATGAACAAAAAGGTTCGACTGTAATTGAACATTTATACAAAACATTCAATTTGTAGCTTGCTGGCCAACTTATCTGAATAGAAAGTGTCAGAAACATATTGCTAGCTAACGTTAGCTATGCTTGTACCCAATTTCATTACCATTGTGATGCTGGCTTACTGGGTTGAAAGCTAGTTAATTTCCCATAACTAAACCTGACAAAACAAGTCTTGTTATCTAGCTAGCTAATGTTAGACAGCCAATGTTAGCTAGTCGTGAAAGGGCTCAATGTAGCACGTCAACTCGGCTACATTCGCAAAGCTAGCTTTCTGTTTTGTTCTTGTAACATTGGCTACATAATGGGATTAGCTAGCTATCCCGCTGGTTCGGAGTTTGTTAGATTGCTAGTTAGCACTGTCATGCAAACAAACTGTTTTTGGAAGGACTGTTGGGAATTAGATCGGTAAATTTACATGAATTTAAAGCCGCCTGATTTTGATATCTCGCCTGCTTAGTATTGTTACTGGCCATCTAAAGTGCCACCAATGAGCAAGTACATCGACCTAGCCTGCTGATTTTAGCAGTCATTAGCTAACTAGCTACCAGTTACGCCATTTGGGGTTACTGTGCTTGTGCTATAGCAAAGTAGCACACATTCAACCATTCACTGCTGGCAATAGTGCTGAAATTACAACATATGGAAATCTCTTTAGGTGTGGGCAGTGACAAATCACCCCTACTTAAAGACACTGTTGCTAATGAACATAGCAGCTAGCTTTCCGAAAATGGAAAACACTCTAAGGCTCGGCTTCGACATCCATTTTTGTGCTTCATGTCATTTTAAGGTTGTCTGTGTGCTGTTGCAGGCAGGCGTGAAATTGTTTTAGAAGGCGTTATGGATTTGCCATTATTTAATAAAGTAACTCGGTAACTTTGCTACGTAGTGAAATATAATGTCACTCGTATTTTAAAACAGGCTTACGCGAATTCTCGTGCTCCCGGGTTCATTCATTCGAATTATTTTACTATATAGGCCATTAACCGGCAAATGTCCTGATTGTTATTGGTTTGTGCAGTCGAAATAAAAGCGCTGAAAGCCATGGAGTCAAATGTGAGGATACAGAAGAACTCGGGTCAATCCTCGTAAATGGATTGTGCTTTTTTAGTGATTGCATGGAACGGGGGTGGCTATGACTAACCAGTTGGTCTCCCCCTTCTCTGTCCAGGCAAGAATAAAGAAAATCATGCAGACGGATGAAGAGATTGGAAAAGTTGCAGCACCAGTTCCCGTCATCATCTGTATACTTTACAAACGGCTGATAAGCGTTTCTTGTTCGTCATACCGCCTGCTTTACCAAATTCTTTGCTCGCATTATGCCTTTTGCGTGTTTTCGGCGTGACTGCATTATTTGTGATCTAGTAATGCCTAATGCTTGGTATTAATTACTCATGTTCAAGGAATTTTGCCGTTTTTAGGAATATGCACAATATCCTTATTATTTAGCTGAGCACGTGCAGGCTTGCACCCACCTTGATTGGCCTGTTTAGAAACCAGGACGACCATGAGAGCTGAGAACACGGTATCATTAATTAACTGCAATGTGTTCTCTAGGCTAGAAAGTAACGTAGGAATATGCACCGAATATCTGTTCCCCTTAACGTGAACGCCAGCACGGGCCCTCGAACTCTTCCTGGAATCCCTTCTGACAAAAGCCTGTCAAGTCACGCAGTCACGGAATGCAAAGACCATGACGACATCACATCTGTAAGATTGAGTTTGAGTGTGTATGTCTCTGTATGGTTGTGCGTTGTGTGTTTCTTGTGTATATGGTTGTGTGTTTGTGTGTGTCTATGTTTGTGTGTGCATGTATGTGGGTGCAGGTTTAGGGAGTGCTGTTTTTTTGAATCTGTGTTTGAGCTGTGGCAGTAGTGCATGTGCTGATGTGTGATATTGTAGAGGGCATGGTGGTAGGTCTGTGAAGTGTGTATTCTGCACAGGCCATTTGAACTCTGTGGGCCTGTAGACTGAAGCTGTCCGTCAGAGAGGCAGTTGTACGAGAGTGGTGGTAGCATATGTTCCTCAAAGATTTGGTCATGCAGTGTGGCCTAAAGGTGCCTGTTTGTGGAGGTAGCGTCTTAGTGAACAGGACCCAGGCCAGCGCAGCCATTCCCTTCTCAGTGCAAAGATGGGCGTTTTTCCCCCCGCTTTGCCGTCCTTACAGAAAGCAGTGCATCGAGCTGGAGCAGCAGTTCGACTTTCTGAAGGACCTGGTGGCGGCAGTGCCGGACATGCAGGGGGAGGCCGAGGACAACCACACAGAGGGGGGCGAGAAGGTCCCGCGCAGGTGAGGGGAATGGAGGAGGGGGGGGGGGGGGGGGGGGGGGGGGGCTGTACCCAAATCAAATTGACCTGAGGATCAGTTTAGGAGTCTTTTTTGCAGAACCGTTGGTTTTCCGACTGAGTGCGCGTTTGCGGGTTCAGGAACTGTGCTCGAGACGATCATTCCACTTGAGTGGGAGAGGGAGGGAGGGTGTGAGGTTTGTTTACGCGCCCTGGGTCTTGCCGTTTCTGGCGGGGGCTGATGGGATGTTTCCGCTCTTCTCCCCCAGAGGCCGAAAGCCGGGCCGGAAGAACGGAGGCGGCGGCACCAAGGGGAAGGACAAGAAGCAGTCGGGGACGGAGTCCGAGCAAGAGGTGCGCCCTGCCCTTATCGGGACGTCCCAGACCTTCTGGGGCTTTTACCGACCTTCAGAGTACCTGAAGGGGGTGTTAAACTACGGCAGACGATGCCACCTTATGCGTAAAAAGAACAGTGAGGAGCTCCACCAATCACAAAGCATATACCTGACAGCAACGCAGACGATTGGTGCTACTTTCTGGTCTCATTCCACGGGGGGTCTTAGAAGTATATATCCTGAAAGCATCCGTCAATCACTATCGGTGCCGTGGTTACCAATAGGCTTCGCGATTAGTGGTGGTTCTCTCTGTAATTTCTTAACATAAGATGACATCACAACCATGGACGCCAACCAGCTCATTGGGATTAGGCGTTAGGGCTCGCTCAAGGATACTTCAGCTATTTTGCCCAGAGGGCCGGGGTTCGAACCGGCAGCTCCCCCGACTGCCGGACGCCTGCTCTACCTCTTTAGCTAATGTGGCCCCCCCAGAAGCAGGCTGATAGGCAGGATCAGCCCAGGGGTTTGGGAGGTACGCGGTCATGTGCTGAGTAAAAGTGACCGCTTGTTGACCGTGTTCAGGACGACTCGGAGGACAGCGAGATGGACGGGGAGGAGGAGGATGATGGGTCACGGTCCAGCTCCAACATGCAGCCCGCTTCCCGTTTCCAGAGGTAGGTTCGGGGGAAGGGGATGGGGATGGGGAAGGGGATGGGGTTGGGGTTGGGGATGGGGATGGGGATGGGGATGGGGATGGGGATGGGGATGGGGATGGGGAAGGGGATGGGGATGGGGATGGGGAGGGAGGGGGGGGATGCCCACGGGGTATGCAGGTGAGGTGCTTGTGTCATCGCCGTGGTCAAAACAAGCCTGTCTCTTCCTCTGCCAATTCCAGCTCTGGCGTCAGCCCGGACGTGCACCCGCAGTACCTGCACACGGTCAGCGGGCAGGGCGGCCTGGCCATGTCTCTGGGGTCCTTCGCCCCGCACCCCTCCCTGATGGGGTCCACGCCGCCCCCGCCCGCCCCCCCGCCTCACAACGATGACAATGACGACGAAGACTATGACTCATAGCTCCCCCCCCCCCCTCCCCCGCCCCACGCTGTTTTACACTTTACGTTGGTTGTTTTAATTTGACTGCATTCGGACCGTGGGAGGAGGCGGAGCCTACACCACCGGGAGAGAAGGAGGCGTGGCCAGACATCGCCATCGCCAGTGAATAATAGTTTGTATA
Source organism: Anguilla anguilla (assembly GCF_013347855.1). NCBI lineage: Eukaryota > Metazoa > Chordata > Actinopteri > Anguilliformes > Anguillidae > Anguilla > Anguilla anguilla. The sequence goes on from NC_049203.1 coordinate 6,421,159, forward strand.
TTATGTGTTTTACCATTCTTGATTTATTTTTTTATGTTTATTTTTTGGGGAGGGGGGGTACACTACATTACAATGGTCTTGCACTTGCAGCGACATGTGCGGCTACTATGTTAGTATCATGTATGCATGTGTGTACTCTATGTAGAACCCTGAGCGCAGTTTAATTGCACATGGAATTGCATAGTACTCGGGTGGTCCCTGCACATGTACTTCAGGCTTAGGGCCAATGTAATGTAGTGCGATCATTTTTAAAAAGAATTTGTTTTTGTGGAGAAAAATTGATCTGAGTTTTTTTTTTTTTTATGTTCCTTTCAAACTCGCCCTCTTTCTCCAGTAATGTCGGCTAGGCGTTTCAGAAAAGTAAAAGGGCTCTGGTACTGTATGGACTGGGTGGGATTTGAGGGCTTCCGGAAAGAGTTCCTCTCTTGGTTGCCTAGGTTGCAGGTGACCAGTGAAACATCCTCAGTACAGTTATGCTCCAACCTTCTCAGAGAGATGCGGGCGACCAGCTCACCTGCTTCTGTGCAGCCTCAGAGCTTCAGGTGTCTGGTTTCCTTTTTCTTTTTTTTTTTTTTTTTTTTTATAGAAATAGTTCTCCTTTAATGCTGTAGATTGGCCACCACCCATGAAATGCGACTGTTCAGGACATTTTTTTTAGGGGGAACGGCAGAGAAGGGGAGCGGTCACCTTGTGGCAGGTCACAACTCTGGCAATCTACGATCGAAGACCTTTCCCATTTTCCTTTTGTGTCATGTTTTATAAATGAGAAGTGACGTTGTCACCACAGAGCAGTCTTTAGTAGTGTAGTTTGCCTTCATTGGTAGCATTTGTTTTTTTTAGTATTGATTCCCCCCCCCCCCTTATTTTAAAATATTTCCACCCACGTGTGCACCATTGGGGCCATCGAGATAAAAGTGTACATTTTCATCAGATGTTACGTTCAAAAGGAATTACAGGTGTACCTTTCCGTATTAAATCAGTGCCATGTAGTCCTATGCCCCGCCCCCTCCCCCCCCCCACACCCAACGAAGACTCACCAAGTGAGTCCCATCTCATTTGCTTGGGTGTCCACACAGCACTGTGTGCTTACATGGCCCAGCTGCTATGACGATGGCAGAAGCTGCATTACGGTTGGACAGAGGGCGTTTGATGCAGTTGACAGGTGCAGTGCATTGGCCCAGAAACTGCTTGGCCCACTCACAGTAATTACGCAATGTTGCATTGTGTTTTTAAAGCAGTATATTCCAATATATATAAAAAAAGGGAATAGAACTGGCACACGGTTCTTATTTTTGACATTATTTGCAAACTTTTTAGTTTTCACTGAGAGGAATGATTACTGAAATCAAGGTTTTTTTGTTTTGCAGAATTCAGAACTATCCACCACCTTCCACCTCCCCTCCCCCTCTTGCTTCCTACCCCAATCATGTTGGTGTAATAGTTTTCTCCTTAGTATAAATATTCTTTTTCCCCCCGTTTATTTTAAGCTGTTTTAATGTATAAAGTGAGAAACTGTGGAGCAGATCCCATTTTTGCTTCACATCTAAATGTTTAATGAGAGGCGAGTGAATTTGGTGTTTGTAAACTTTTAACATCTTTTTTTTATTTTGTATGAGTGAAATAAAGTTCAAGTTTCAGTATATCAGTCTGTTGACATGCATTTCCTTCTCAGTAGGCGAAACAAGTTTTAAATGTACAGATCTGATTTTATTAGTATGCCTAGAAAATATTTGTTAATGCTTAACACTGAAAGTATCCCTCAAAATACACCTACGACATAAATTTTAAAGAAGTGATTTTGGAAAAAAAAAAAGTGATTGATAAAGTTAAAGTACTGTATGTAGCGACTGGGAAGCAATTATGGTGCACGTTTACACTTGTTATTACGGTAAAGAGCAGAACTCCGACGTTGATATTTGTAAAGGGCGTAAAGGATTGTTTCTGCTTCTGCCACAGTCTGTTAAGTGTCTATTAAAATAATAACTTGACCCGGACCATCATAACCAGTTATATTTAGCATTTGTTTCCATTTTCAAACAGTTCGCTAAACAATAGCAGGTGGTACAGTAAATGCGCAACCAATTTCTATGGTTTTAAACATACTTGTAGTTTTGCACAATGGGACTTGTAGTGTAAGTCTGGAGCCATAGCCTGTAAAATATGTTTCAATTGTTAACTGAAATTAATTTCCTGTTGATGCCCCTGCAATACATTCCAGTGTTTTATCCATTAAACTCACTGTGATACAATATTTTTTTATTATTATTGGTTTGACTAACATGCGCCTTTAAACTGTAAACTACAAAATGATGTAATCTCCCTGCACTATTGAAATATAGCACCAGTTTAAAAAGCAACAAATAATTTTGCTTTGAACCAATCTGAAAGGCACTTGTGAAGTGTTATGCATAAAATATTGCATACAAATCCATGAAGCCATTTTGGGGTCAGTTCTATTTTTGGTTCAGTTAATTGAATCTCAGTTCCTGAATTTACCAAATTAAAATAAAATCAACCCCTCCATAGAGCCTATCACTCAAGGTGTGCCAGAAACTGGTGGCGGTGGGCTGGTTTCACAGACACAGCTTAAGCTTAGTCCTGGCCTAAATTGAGTTTTGTATGAATTTGTCCTGGCAACTTCGTATGGTTCTTGTTGTTTATAGAGAATCTCCATTCAAAACTGAATTTAATATTGGACTGGGTTTAATCTGCGTTTGTGAAACTGGCCCTTAATCCAATGAAGTGCTATATTTGCTATTTAATGCTATTGTGTGTGTGTGTGTGTGTGTGTGTGTGTGTGTGTGTGTGTGTGTGGATGGGTGTGTTTGTGTGTGTGTGTGGGGGCGTGGGTGGGTGCATATTTAATGGGGTTTTTTTTGGAGCCCCTCCCTCTGCTGTACCATGTTGTTGCAGATATTGTAAATGGAGTGACCCTCTCTCAGCCTCTACCAAATGGTAAAAACAAATGCACCCTTCCTGTAGAATAGATGACTCAGCAACAGGCTTAAGGCGGGGGGTGGGGGGGGGGTGGGGGTGTTGTTTGGGCTTGGTGGGGAGGGGGGTAGGTGTGAGTGGTCTAGCGTGTGCCCACTAACGCTTACTGGGGGCACAGAGAAGGAAGCGCACCGCTTCCGTATCTACGGTGCAGGGCGGGGGCGACTCGCTTGTGTCCCTTCCTTAGAAAGGATCACGGGACTAGATTTGGACAGACGGGGGACGCCGCACTAATCTTCCCATGCTGGATCGAGGCATTTTAATAGCAGGTCTGGATTGCGCTGAGCATCATCGCAATGTCTTTGCTCTTTCGCTCTGTCAAATGACATCACAGACAATGGTACAATTTCCCCACCTTTTTGTTGAGAATAATTTTCCAAATCAATATTTAATAACTATTTACACAACTAGACTGTTTAGATGTGGCTAAGCATATCACAGATGGTTCAAAAAAAAATGCTAATTATATACATTTTAGTTGTAACATTTCCACACATTCTTATAAAGTAATAATTATGTTAAATGAAGGGGACAAACTGAATAATGTCCAAGAGTGGGCCGTCTCTGTAGCCCTGGGATAAGAATTTTATGCCCTGGTGTGATGTCAGATCAGATGTGTAACCACAATATATTTTACAATGAATTGCGTCCATTTTTTGGCCTCAACAGAACCGCCACAATGATTACTTTAGATTACTGTGGTTTTATATTTACAATGTGGCAAAGCTGGCGTCGTTTTGTGTGTGTGTGCGTGCCTGCGTGCGTGTGACTTTATTCTTTTCCTGTGTGGGGGAAAAAAAAGTTACGAAACCCCACCCTCTTTTCTAACTGTAAACGGAGCCGTAGTGTGGTTCGCGGTCTGGACGACTGGAGACGGGAAAGGATTATACCTGACAACAAAATGCGATTATAAACTAATATCATGCGTTTGGGATATTACAATCACAAGAATAAAACCTCATCGCTCGACAGAGGAACATGGTGACGCGTGACGAACCAAATGGGGTCGTATTTGTGTGTCTTTCTCTTTAAAAGAATTTGCCCAGGCTACTTTGTATGGTTCTTCCTGTTTAAAACTCAATTAAAAGGAAATCAGCCTACGTATGGAATATGTGAAATGCTAAGCAGCCAACGAACCCCGCGTCTAGTATCAGTGGAAGTGGGCAACAATTATATTTAAAATATAACTATGACCGTGGATGTGGAATTTGCTGACAAATATAGCAAGTTTGAAAAAGAACCGTTGCCGAGTTCGTGGAGCTAGAAAGAGCCGTCTTGGCAACTCGGGAACAAGTTGCCGTAAAGCACATTTACGCAGAACTGAATGCTTCTTTCCTGCTATTCTTCTCCACTTCTCTGTGCTTCCTGCTTGCGATGACTGCGGTCTGAATGGCTAAAAATACAGGCTTATCGAAAAGTCAAGATGGACAACAAAAATCGAGATGTCTGAAAATGTGTTGTGTAGTTTTTCAGCAAGTTCATTTTGAGAGACTCGCCCGCTTGTGCATTTTTACTACTGAAATAGATTTTATGCGATATTGAAATGTAGCCTATTGTTCTTTGTTTTAAACGCGTTTGCAATCCACTGGTTAATTTATTAACGTTCCTCGTGTTTCGTAAGTCACTTGCTAGCAAACAAGTAAGGGTTGGTCAGAAAACAGTTGCCGAAAAACGACGTGTTACACTCTTAAGTCTACACCGAAAGCCGCTGAATGGAGCCAATTTTGGATTTTTACGCGTTGGCACACTTGACATAATTATTTATACACAGGACTTTTCCTTTCGTTTGGCGCCTGTCAAACCAAGTGGAGACCTAGGTATTGTATGCCTACGTTTCTACGAGTGTCTGGCTAGGTTTGAAACCAAAGTTTTGATATACATTTAGCTAGTTTGTGGAGGATTTGCTTATATATAGGCGATGTATTTTTCCTGTTCCTCATGAGCTTAAATAAACAGAAAGGACAGGGAGCGAGGCGAGGCGCTTTAAAGTACGCTTTGTACTTTATTTGCGGTATCTCCCCGAATCACATTAAATGAAAAAGTCGTGTGAAGGTCCATGGAGCCACTGAAGAATATTTTTGCTCGCGGTCCACTGTCAAACTGGAAAGGGCTCGAACAATCGCAGAAGGGCAACTTTACCAACCCCGTGTGGACGGCTCTGTTCGACTATGAGGCGTCTGGGAAAGACGAGCTTACTCTTCGAAAAGGCGACTTGGTGGAGGTCCTGTCTCTGGACTCAGAGATATCAGGAGACGAAGGCTGGTGGGCGGGAAAGGTCAACAACAAAGTGGGCATTTTCCCCTCGAACTACGTCTCGTTCAAGCCAAGCGGTTATGGCAAATTGCAGGGCTCGACGGTGGTCGGGGAACTTGGTCCGGTTGTGGTTGGAGAGTTCGAACCGGAAGCAGTGGATTTTACTGAACTGAGTTTGGAGGAGGTTATAGGGGTTGGCGGGTTCGGCAAGGTCTACCGGGGAACCTGGAGAGGTGGCCTAGTAGCCGTGAAGGCAGCTCGCCAGGATCCGGACGAGGACATCAGCGTGACGGCCCAGAATGTGCGACAGGAGGCGCGGCTGTTTGCCATGCTCACTCACCCAAACATCATCGCGCTCAAAGGGGTTTGTTTACAGGAACCCAACTTGTGTCTCATAATGGAATACGCTTCCGGTGGCCCCCTGAGCCGGGCGCTGGCTGGGCGCCGCATACCCCCGCACATCCTCGTCAACTGGGCCGTGCAGATAGCGAGGGGCATGCTGTACCTGCACAGTGAGGCGATAGTACCTGTCATCCATCGGGACCTGAAGTCTAACAACAGTAAGTCCGACCGACGTGTAGTGTAAAGTGTAATTTATTAAGCTGTCATAATGTATAGATGTCGTAATTTATTAGGGCCATAGCCTAATTCATAATCGTTTGTGTTTACTGTGTTCATTTTGCTGGTGTTATTTCACATTGTAGCGATGCATCTGGAAATGCAGAGTGGGTGGTCTTGTTTTTAACGGAACATCTTCATGAAGCTATCAAACATTCTGGCATTTAGGAGCCCTATTTTGGGTGTATCTATATGCATATGTGTGTGAAGACATTGTAGTTTTGCAGCATTAGATATCTTAGGTGTTGTGGCTTGACGTAAATGAATTCATTGGGTCACCATTGGTTTCACGTGGGTATATTGTGTCACGTGAAGCCATATTGCCCAATACTAGAAGCTGTTGTCTTGGACAATGATCAGCAATTTGCTAAAAGGATGCTGTATGATTCCCAAATAAAAGCCAACATACTGTTTCAGTATGTAAACCACACAATACTTATTGTATTGTATTGTGTGGTTTACATATTTAAACAGTATGAAAACACGAGACAGTCAGTCTCCCCATAAGTCAGTACAAAAGGCAACCCTTCCCCGGAATTTGTTGAATAATGACAACCATTGCAACCTCATTTATAGCGATGTTTACCTCTTTATGGAGATACTGGAATTAGTGAACATTAAGAGACTTAGTATAACCTGAAGAATTGTATGAAACTCACAGTGATATAAACATTTTGCTGACATACTGCTGAGGATTGTGGACGGTAATCGACTCAGTTGGATAGCCTCAAGACATCCCATAACAACCATGGGCATCATAGGACCCTGTGTCACATTAACTGAGTTTGAACGGTCATCGCAATTCCAAACAACAAATCTGACGACCGCAGTTGATTCCTTAGAGTATTAGTCTGATGAACAGGAATATTTGTGTTTAGGTCCAGCCTGGAGCTCTCTCTGCTGTTGTATATGATTTTGTAAAAAAACAAAAAATAATACATTTTATATATATATATATATATATATAAGAGAGAGAGAGAGAGAGTGAGAGTGTACAGATGTACAAATATCCTATCTGATTTGCTTCAGTGCTTCAGGCATGATATGGGTTTCAGTGGAGACCAGATAGAACACTCAAACTGTCTGAATAGATTTCAGAATGGCACAAAAAAATAGATAAAATAAAACATGCTGAAGAAGAAGGTAATATGAACGGCAAAGGCCAGGGCAAGGCCACAGCAGTAACCGGTGTGTTGAGCTGGACTTGCTAATTATGGGACTTTCTCAGCAGGAATTCATGGGAGGGATTATGAAGGAAGACTGAGCTCTTCATCTCTGGGGCCAGTAAACGATTCATATCGATATGTCACGGCGTGTGAAAGTATGTTAAAAATAGCTATATTTTCTTCAGTCGTAATAACCACCGTTTTGTGCTGTCAAGTTCAGACTTTTGACCTAAGTGACCGGTAGCTCCAGGTGATCCGGATGAAGGAATCGTGCACCTGTTTCGCTTGTCGGGTCAGATTTTCACTAAGGTTCGTGCGTTTGCTGTGTCTTGAGCTTGACCAAACACCACATCAGTATTTATTCTCATGTTCCACAGAACAGGAGAAGGAAAAAGTTGTTTTTGTGCTGTTCAGTTGAAGTACTTTGTTGTGAAGTGCCAGCTGGACTGACAGCGCTGTTGCAGATTATAGCCTAGATTTTACCTGGCCCCTGACTGATAGATTTATGCTCTCCTGTTCTCTCTCACTCTCTCTCTCTCTCTGTCTCTTTCTGTCTGTCTCTCTCTCTCCGTATCTCTCTCCTGTTCTCTCTCTCTCTCTCTCTCTCTCTCTCTCTCTCAACCATTGTTTCCTCATACCCTTAGCCCCCTCCCCCTCCCCCCCCCACTGCCGTCTATAATATTGAACCCTCAGTAAATTACTGACTATTTTCACTGGGCTCAGGGAAAAAAGTCCTCGGTTTTTGTGAAGAGGGCTCTTGTGCACAGTTTATACGCGGGGTCACGGTGAGAGCACAGACCCCATCTGTGCCCGTAGATAATATCACCGCTGCCTGTTCCTCTGGTTTTTTGAGCTTTGGCTGTCGTCTTTGTCTCTGACCTGCTGCTACCTGTCCCTCTGCTTCTGCTATGCCACTGTGCAATATCCTGTTTTGTTTTTTGTTTTTTTGCATTGGGATGTTTCAAAAGAAGTCTTTCATGGTGTCTTTGGGGGAGGAGATGGTTCCACTCCTCAGATCTTGGCAGACTGTCACCGGTCCCCCGTATGATTGTCTTATGAAATGAACAGTAACTCTACATTGAGTAATAAATAAATAAAAACATTTGGAGGTGTTACTAAGGGAGAGTAAAACAGATTTTTTTATTCTGAGTATTCACTTCCCCTTTTATAATTTGGATGTAGGCCGGTGAAAGGATTGCTGACTGATGGGGCTATTAGAGACCGCTGCTCAGTGCAGTCGTTATCTCTCTTAAGGCCTCTGCTCTAAGAACTTTAGTTCCTGAGCTGAGTTCAGTCAGCACTTAGCATTTTAAAGTCGAACGTGAACTTGGGGTGAAGGAGGGATTTTTGGGGTTTTTTCCTGCTGCAGGGCTCGATGAGGACTGGGATTTATTTGATCTTTAAAGTCGCACTTAAGGAGTGGAGTGGAGTGTGCTCAGAGATTCGGTAACTCGAGGAAGAGAATGCAGCGGTACAGTGTGTGTGAGTGTGTGTGTGTGTGTGTGTGTGTGGTATGTGTGTGTATTAGTGTGTTTCAGGTATTGGTTTTATGTGTGTGTGTGTGTGTGTGTGTGTGTGTGTGTGTGTGTGTGCACTTCTTTTTGTATGGGTTTGTGTAAGTGTGTACGAGTTATTGTGTACTGTGGACAGTGATGTGTGTGTGATTGTGATACAGTATGTGTATGAGTCAGTGTGGTACAGTGTATGAGTTGGTGTGTGTATGAGTTGGTGTGTGTGTGAGTTAGTGTGTGTGTGAGTTTGTGCGCTCTGTGGAAGATGGTGTGTGTTTGTGTGATACAGTGTATTTATGAGTTTGTGAGTAAATGAGCTAGTGCATTGTGTGGAAGATGGTGTATGTATGCATATAAGTTGGTATGTATGAGTTAGTGTGCGTATGAGTTGGTATGTATGAGTTAGTGTGCGTATGAGTTGGTATGTATGAGTTAGTGTGCGTATGAGTTGGTATGTATGAGTTGGTGTGCGTATGAGTTGGTATGTATGAGTTAGTTTGTGTATGAGTTGGTATGTATGAGTTAGTTTGTGTATGAGTTGGTATGTATGAGTTAGTTTGTGTATGAGTTGGTATGTATGAGTTAGTTTGTGTATGAGTTGGTATGTATGAGTTAGTGTGCGTATGAGTTGGTATGTATGAGTGAGTTTGTGTATGAGTTGGTATGTATGAGTTAGTGTGTGTATGAGTTGGTATGTATGAGTTAGTTTGTGTATGAGTTGGTATGTATGAGTTAGTTTGTGTATGAGTTGGTATGTATGAGTTAGTTTGTGTATGAGTTGGTATGTATGAGTTAGTGTGCATATGAGTTGGTATGTATGAGTTAGTGTGCGTATGAGTTGGTATGTATGAGTTGGTGTGCGTATGAGTTGGTATGTATGAGTTGGTGTGCGTATGAGTTGGTATGTATGAGTTGGTGTGCGTATGAGTTGGTATGTATGAGTTAGTTTGCGTATGAGTTGGTATGTATGAGTTAGTTTGTGTATGAGTTGGTATGTATGAGTTAGTTTGTGTATGAGTTGGTATGTATGAGTTAGTTTGTGTATGAGTTGGTATGTATGAGTTAGTGTGCGTATGAGTTGGTATGTATGAGTTGGTGTGCGTATGAGTTAGTATGTATGAGTTAGTGTGCGTATGAGTTGGCATGTATGAGTTAGTGTGCGTATGAGTTGGTATGTATGAGTTAGTGTGCGTATGAGTTGGTATGTATGAGTTGGTGTGCGTATGAGTTGGTATGTATGAGTTAGTGTGCGTATGAGTTGGTATGTATGAGTTGGTGTGCGTATGAGTTGGTATGTATGAGTTGGTGTGCGTATGAGTTGGTATGTATGAGTTAGTGTGCGTATGAGTTGGTATGTATGAGTTAGTGTGCGTATGAGTTGGTATGTATGAGTTGGTGTGCGTATGAGTTGGTATGTATGAGTTGGTGTGCGTATGAGTTGGTATGTATGAGTGAGTGTTGGTGCGCTGTGTGGACGATGTTGATTAAACAGGCTCACTGTAGATCTTTCACTCTGAGGAGGGCCTTGGATCCCATCCAGAGCCATAACTGGAATTCTGTTCAAAGTAAATACAGGAGAGAGAGCGAGGCCCACTCTGAGTACACACAGACACACACAGACACACACACACACACACAGACAGACAGACAGACAGACAGACAGACAGACAGACACACACACACACACACACAGACAGACAGACAGACACAGACACACACACACACACACACAGACAGACACACACACACACACACACAGACAGACACAGACATATGCAGACACTCACACCCACGCACCACACACGAACAGATGCAGACCCACGCACACACAGACACAGACACTTACACAAACACATGCAGAATTAAGCACACATAATAGTACATACACACAAGCTTCCATACCCACTAACAACCACACTCACTAGTGTGTGCACAGGCTCAAAAGCAACACCTCCCCCTGCCCTCCCACACACTCACGCAGAGGAAGAACCGAGTACTTGTGTGCGCACACACACACACACACACACACACACGGTCAAACGTGCACTTATACTCTTAGACTAACAGCTCGCACTCAAGTGCACTCACACGCCCAGATTGTGGGGAATCGTGGGAAACAGCCAAGCCAAGCAGCGGTAGTTCACTGGGCCTCTTCAGTCCAGTCAGATTTGGGATCAACCCCTTTACCGCCCCCCACACACACACACACACACACACACACATATGTATATTGCGGGACTCGTGGCACCAAACTGTAGGGCCTTTAATACAGGTCTCTCTAGTCAGAGAAGTTTTCATGTGAGAAGGTTTTTGTGTCTCGTCCGCGGGACCCATATTGCGGGCTCGCTCAGTATTCGGCAAACAGAAGCCCCGGCCTTGGGGCGAAGCGAAAGCCCTTGGGCAAGACCTGCTGTCGAAGTGCAACAAAAGCCCCGTCTCATCAGACCTGTCTGGGACAGGTCAATATTAGCGATGCTTCACGCGTCGACTCGTTCCGTTTTGCAATTCAAATCCCCCAGTTCCCACAGCTGAGCAACGTGGCGGTCAGCTGGGTTTGGTTGAGCCGCCCACGTGGAGCGCAGGTGTCTTTTACGAGGCCGTAAATGCAAATTGCAAGTTCCTACGGTTCGCTGTTTCTATTGTGAGTTCCTCCGGTTTGCCGTTTTTAATGCGAGATCCTCCGGTTCGCTGTTTCTATTGCGAATTTCTACAGTTCGCCGTATTCCAAAACGCGGTCCACATTCTTGAAAGGTAATAAGACCTTTTTGGTCTTGCCCTGTGACGGTTGAGATTTCTGCCAAGAGTGCCCCCCCCCCCCCCACCACCACCACCTGACATTTCCAAATTGGCCTGCATGTGGCAGATAAGCGGGTATGGAATGGTGGTGGTGTGTGGGGGGTCACAGGGGTGCGGGAATGCCTATCTTTTCTTTCGGAAATGCTGCCAGCGTGTGTCCGGAGCTCACAGATAGAGAGGTGGGAAAAAGCAGCGAGAGTGGGTGTCAGAGACTGCTGTGCCAGGTGCTTCTGTGCTGGTATGATAGTGTGTGATGCTGTCCTAATGGCCTTTGGGCCCCTGAATGGGCCTGGCTTATTCAGAGCAGGCAGTCTGTGGGGCAGGGCCTTCAAATCTGCCTGAACCCAGCTAGCGCGAAACGTTCCTGCAACGTTGCTGCAATGCAGCGGCAGCGTTATAACGCCGACAGAACGTTCCGGTGACTTTGTGAGAACGTTTTTGCGTTAGCTGGGAAGACTGGGCCAGAAGAGACAGCATTGGACTGCCCGAATTAGGCAGGAAGTACAGCTGGCTCGGCGAATCTTCAGTCTCACACAGGTGCCAGCAGCTTGTGTGACCCAGCCCACAATGCACTGCAGCCCTTCCTGCAGAAAAGCCATTAATCAGTAATGGCAAGACATGGTCTGGAGATTATTGTCCAGGTTGATTGGTAACTGAGCCTCTTGGCTGCTCACTGTTGCCTGTCGCTTTGTATTCGGGTTTTGAGTTGTGGTTAGGCGTAGGCTGCTGTTGTGGTCGTGGGTTGTGTGAGGATTGTGCAGGCTGTGCTGTCTTTTTTTGTTTTTTCTTTTTACACCTTAGTGCTGTCAAACAACGCGCAGTTGTAAACCTGGCATAATCGCTTTGTGATCGCAGTATAAAAACAGACAAGAGTACTCCAGCGGCCATTATGTTTCTTTATCAGTCTGTGGTCTCATTTGGCTTCACTAGTAAGGTAGCAGATTGCCCATTAATTGGCTTATTCAGGGAGAAAAAAACAGAAATGGAAACTCCTGCCTACCTGACTCAAGTGCCCACAATGCTCTGGTGCAAAAGCAACTGAACTCTGTGACCCGAGAGGTCTGACATGGCAAGGCCATACTGATGGTGCTGACAGCACGCAGTCATGGGTGGTGACATTATTCCGGGGTCAGAGGTCACAGACAGTGCTTGTGCAGTCTAGTTCGCGCGCTGACGGGTCTTCGGGGGAAACGCACAGTGTGGGGGGGGGGGGGTGATCACGAACTGCGATGAAGCTCTACGCAAAAGCAGTTTTGAAAAAGTGGAGAAGTTACCGTTGTGAACTGCCGCCGCAGTATGTTATTGAAGTCGCGGAGGTTTGGTGCGCCAGACTGAACAAACAGCGCTGGGTCCTAGCAGGGTCTCCCCACTGGCTGGAGGGGTTTTTGGGTTCGTCTTTGTCTCAGAGCTCCACCACCTAATGAGAGTTTGGCATTCTCTCTCTCTCTCTCTCTCTCTCTGTCTCGCTCTCTCGCCCTCTCTCTCGCTCTCTCTCTCTGTCTCTCTGTTTTTTTTTCTTTTTTACTTCCTGATGTTTGCTACACAGAAATGTTCTTTTCACACGTGGAAAAACCAGCGGCAAAAATAACAAAAAATATCAGAACTATAACCTCGACAGAACAAAGGGGAGGAAAAAGAAATGGAAAAAAGAAGGAGGAAAAAAAAAAAAAAAAAACGACGGAGCGAGGCCAGGCGGGAGAGGAAAAGGAGAGGCTTTAGGAGGAAAGGGAGGAGGGTTTTCCAGACTTAGCTGATATTTTTACTGCGGTCCTTGTGCAGTGCGGTTTAACTTCTTAGGCTTAAGCAACCTCCGGCCTGGTCCTGTGGATTGCAGCATGTGATATCCTGTCTGTGGCTGTGGTACGCAGGCCTCTGAAGCCTGGGTGTTGCCTAGAGTTCCAACCCAGCTTTAGCTCGGTTCACTGGGAGATCCTGGCAGTCAGTCCCCCCCATGTGATTGCTCCACACAGGCTCCTTAAAAACACGGCGAAAACAGGAAGGTCTGTAGAAATATGAGCGAAGGCGAAATCCGTTGTCTTGTAAATTTTGTTCTTGGGTGTCTTTACCTGGATGGTACTCTTACAGAAATGGAATGTACTGCAATATAGCCTACTGTTCGTATATGACTTTTATCAAACTATGTCAAACATACATGTCACAGCAGTGTAACATTTAATACATTTTGTTTGAATTTTTTAAATATAGTTTCAGTGTGTTCTGTTTCCGTAAGGGTAAGTACATGTTAATGGTGCCATACCCTCAGATTTTTTAAACCATTGTAGCCAGGTTGATGGAGAATGCAAACAAGCAGAAGGGTATGTTAGTCGCTTTGGGGGTTTGGGGAGGGGGTTGAGGAACCCTGGCTTGTGATGTCAGTGAGCTGACCCCCTCCGCCGTTGCCGATAAGAGGTCTTTTTTTTACCAGAATGCTGATTGAACTCAAGTTAAATTTCAACTCCCTTCGCCGTCCCGCTGTGACTGCGTTTTTAATCTGTAAAAACGTGGTCACCGATTAACAACAGTTAATGGGTGACTGGTCACAGGGGGGTTATGATCCTGTCACAGGCTGAGTGAAAGGCATGATGGGTAGGGACTATTCGCCCTCAGCACGGTCATCATGTTTACAGTTTAGGTGTTCAGTAGATGGCGTTATACGGGTTTCTGGGTTTTACACAGCGTCAATTTTTAAGGTATTTACAGGAACAAATCAGGTTAGGCACGTTGCTTAAGGGTGCAGAACACCAGTGTCCCGCCTGGGAATCAAACCCGCAACCTCAGAGGGGCAAGCCCAGTCCTCTGTCCCCACGAGGCTTTCGTGCCCTTGTCCCATGTCGAAAAAACATTTGAGCGAGTTCTTCCCCGGAAACGTCTGTTCAGTAATGGCTTAGTTAATGGTCACAAACGAAGACCTTAATTAATTATGAGGAACAAAGACCTGAAGGCACAGCTGGCCTCTGGCTAGGAAGAGACTCTCTAGAGTAGAATCATCCATCTCTTTCCATTGGCAAATAAACTGACTGACCCCACGATATAAATAGAGACTCTTCCAAAACACACTAGCTGGCATGCTTGTTGCTGAGTTGGCCTAAAAATAATCCACATTTCAGGGTATGTTGTCCATTTTATAAACTGATTATACATTTCTTAAAAAAAAAAAAAGAAAAGTATTTTATTAAATTCAGTCATGACCCCCCCCCCCCCTTCCTCCCAGTAATACCGGAGCTCTTCTCTTCCCTCCCTCCCCGTGCGAATCTCTCTCTCGTCCCTGTTCCCCTTGATCTCCCCTCCCTCCCTCCTTCCCTCCCTCCCTCGCTCCCTCTCTCCCTCTCTCCCGCCGCCCGTGTCAGTGGAGGGGCCGCGGAGGCAGCCAAAACTGTCGGTCAGCTCGCAGCTCCGTCCCGCCCGAAACAAAGGTCCCCTTCTTCCCCAGGAAAGCCCCCACCGCTGCCGGAATTCTCCCCTCGCCTACGGGCAGAGAGGGAGCCGGGGACCAGAGGAGAGGGGAGAGCAGGAGACGAGTGGGGAAGAGGGGAGGAGCGGGGACGAGAGGAGAGGGGAGAGCGGGAGACGAGTGGGGAAGAGGGGAGGAGCGGGGACGAGAGGAGAGGGGAGAGCGGGAGACGAGTGGGGAAGAGGGGAGGAGCGGGGACGAGAGGAGAGGGGAGAGCGGGAGAGGAGTGGGGAAGAGGGGAGGAGTGGGGACGAGAGGAGAGGGGAGAGCAGGAGAGGAGTGGGGAAGAGGGCACACAAGAGGGGAGGAGTGGGGAAGAGAGGAGAGGTGAAATGAGCCCAGCTGAAACCCCCCTCTCCATGGAAACACCCCCCCCCATAACCGGCCTAACTCTGATACAGCAATAGCTGACTCTGTGTGTTCCGTTCGTAGGATAGCATTAGCATATATTCAGTAGCATTGTTCCATTTATTGACACCCCCCCCCCCTTTGTAAAAGTAGCTCTGTCCTCCTCCTTTTGTCATTGCCAAATTTTATTGAAGTCTTAGCTTGCGTTTACCACCGATGATGATGATGATGATAATGATTATGATGATGATGATGATGGTGGCAGCCCTTGTGTTCTTCGTCCTTTCCTAACTCAGCACTCAGCAGAATCAGCAGTAAATGGATGCCTGACTTTTCAGTTGTTATTGCCGCTCCCTCCCCCCCTCCTCCAGCACCCCTTCCCCCCTTCCCCCCCCCCTCCTCTCCCACAGACTTCCTGTTTCGCAGGAGGCATTGGCAGGGAAGAGGTCACGTTCGTCGCCCTGCCGCGGGGGGGGGGAGAAATGTTTTATGATTGTTCTTCTGCAAAGTGCTCACGCAAGGCGAAACGACGCGAGGACGACGGCGTTATACCGCCGCCTCCGCCGCCGCCGTCGCCGCCGCCAGACACACGAGTGCGGTCTGCGCTCAACGCGCGCGTTCAGCGAAACTGCTGGAGCCGAGGTCCGATGGACGTGCTCAGCACCGTCTGCGCTGTTTCACCCGCACCTTATCTCGCCACTGCTGATTAATGGCTTTTCTGGAGGAAGGGCTGCGGTGCATCGTGGGCCGGGTCACACGCCAGGCTGCCGGCATCTCTGTGAGGCTGAAAACTGTCCCTTTCGGTGGACACCGAAGGGCGTTCTCAAAAATACGGTGGTACCAGGGCTGCTCAACCCAGTTAAATGGACTGCATTTATATAGCGCTTTTATCCAAAGCGCTTTACAATTGATGCCTCTCATTCGCCAGAGCAGTTAGGGGTTAGGGGTTAGGTGTCTTGCTCAAGGACACTTCGACACGCCCAGGGCGGGGTTTGAACCGGCAACCCTCCGACTGCCAGACAATCGGTCTTACCTCCTTAGCTATGTCGCCCCGTTCCCGGAGATCTGCTGTCGTGTGGATTTCATTTTCATTTCAGCCCTAACTTGGCACACCTGATTGTACTGAAAAGCAGCTGAGCGAGATCTCTGGCTGTGGAATGGGGCGTGGCTTTGTTTGGGCTGGAGTGAAAACCTAGAGGACGGCAGATCTCCAGGAACAGGGTTGGGCAGCCCCGCTGTATACGCAATAGGTTTAGGTTATTGTTTCATGTTTGCGTGAAATCGAAAGCTGACGTTCGTGCTAGTGTTTTGGGGCGAAAGGTCAGCGTAAACGTTGTGTTTATTTGAAGGGCCGGTTGATTTCTAGAGCGGTCCTTGAATCGCCTGGTTTGTCCAACCCGGCGTTATTTCCCCAGAATGCACCCCGCACCCCGCAGTGGGTCTGCTTTTCCCTCTTCCGTGCGTGGGACCGTAGTTAGCTGCTGCCTCAGGCCCGAAATGAGAGGCGGGCACGTAGCTCAGGCCTTCGTTTCCATGGTTAACGAGACCAGGACTGCGTCTCCTGCCGCGTTCACACCCGCATTCTAAAACCGATTTCTGTAAAAAAAAAAAAAAAAAAGAATTTCGGTGTTTATTGACTTTGCTGAAATCGCCGGTGGGTTCCTGTGCCCGTGTGGCCTCGTTACGCTGCCATACGGTCGCTTAGCGATCGCTTGGCGGTCGCCCCGCTGCGCGGAAGTGAATCAGTGGTTCGGATTCTCCACGCGACCGCTCGCTCCTGTTTCTCGGCAACAGGAAAGAATTTGAGGCGTGTGGCTCAGCTGATAAGGGGACGGACAGAGCCAGTTACCGGAGCAGAGCAGGGGGGGGCGGACGTCCTGGAACCGGCCGCAGTTTGCGGCTTGCCGTGTCCGTCGTCCGGTGCAAACGCCTCGTCTCTCAAAAATGCCTTTGGGAGGGGTGGGGGGTGGGGGGGGAGGGGGCATGATTTAACTGCTGGGTCTTTCACTTTCTGGAGGGGGGATTCCATCAGCTTCCTGCTCCGTTGGAGTCCAGAGGAGAATTCCAGCCACTCTGGCAACCCTCATACACGTCCTGGCATCTCTGAGGTGCTTGGCGGCCATTGTCTTCCACAGGGCTGCTGGGATTGCGGTCGGTCTGTCCTTGTATTAGTGCGGGGAGGCCGTGTGCTCAGCCTCCAGCCTATCACAGCCGTGGATGGCCCGGTGCGACGTTAGTGGATTCCTCAGGTGTACGCCAAGTTGTGTGTTTAAAATGTGTCTAAATTGGAACAAGTTCCCAGACTAAGGCAGACCTGTTTGTGATCACTGGGGAGCGCATTGTAGAGTGCAGAGGCTTGTGAATGAGGGTTTAATATGAGGAGGTAGATGGGATAGGGTAATGTACCTGTGTGGGTAATCCGTGTGAGGACGGTGAGGGGCAGTACCGTATGTAGAATGTGGTGATTGAGTAGGTTTCATTGGGTTGCCAGAGGGAGGGGTTGTTTGCAATGGCTTGCCAGTACTCTTCACTGGGGAGGATTGGAAGAGATGAGAATGGAGAGCAGGCCCCTGAGGGTTGCCAGAGCGGGTTGTGCCCTGCACATGCTCCCTGGCGTGCGGGCACAGGAAGTGGAAGAGGATCTTGTGCTGCTGTTGCGTGTGAGGCATTGCAGAAGGGCTGGCGTGTGACGCGTGCGCCCGCAGGGGCTCACCGTCGGTCAGCGTGGAGCGGACACCTGGAGAAACAGGGCTCGAGAGGCGTCTACTCGGGTCTGTCGCCGTAGGCAACGGCGTGCTTGATTTTTTTTATTTATTTATTTTTTTCAGTGGCCAATCGGCGAGCCCTGTTAGCTGAACCACGCGAGGGCTCAGGCCTTTGAACTGCAGTGACCCCATTTCAAGAATAGATTTTTCCACTGCTGCGTTTATATTTGTGTCTTAGGAGAGAGACTTTTCCCCCCTTTATTTTAGGAACGCTTTCAGCCAATAGGCTTCATTTCCTGACTGCGAAGTCACAGGAGCAGATCGCAGGGAGTTTTTTTTTTTTTTTTTTAAAGTGGTACGATGTTATGCGACCTATCACTTTTTAAAAATAGAATATCATGCTGTTCACTATTTTGTAAGATGTGTGCTTTGATATGTGTAGCCTATATTATATAGAATTGAGACAGCCCTTCAATTAGCAATTAGCGAAGCTATATCAAAGTCGTTCAACTAAAATAGCCTTTTAGTTAGATGTGGTACTGTTCATCATACTCTTCTCTCGTAGTGTGTGTGTGTTAGGGGGATTAATCTACTCTGTGTACTGCCACCATTGTTTCATTTTTAAAAGGTTACTAATGAGCTGGCTCCAAAAGAAGCCCTTTTCCACTGTGCACATTGTGGGTTGTGTTGTGACATTTCAGGCTCAGTCTCCAATGCGTCTGGTGTTACAAATGAACATTTTAGGTATACCAGCCTTGTGCTATCCGTCCCTCTGTCACAGCCCCTGTCCGGTTTCCGATTGGTCCCTCCTCTCCTTATGGACTCAGAATGTACAGAAAACGTATGGAGGTGAATGTTTATGAAGATATTTCACCAGTGCCATCTCACATTATATGGACAAATATTAAACATATTGGTGCTTTCAGATATATTTCCAGCATATTCCACTGCTGTGAAATGGATGCATCGTAAAGTCGACATATGTGAAATGATACAGAACTTTGCCTCTTTGTCTCTTGCCGTGTGTTCCAGGTCTGTAAGGGTCCTTCAGTGTGTAATGATTACTGCAGTGTAATGGATGGTAATGTAGGCGGTAGACTAGTGTAATGGTTGGGGAGCTGGGAGGTTGCGGGATTGATTCCTGTGAAGGGCACTTCCATCGTACCCTTGAGCAAGGTGCTTAACCTGAACGACAGCAGTAAATATCCCACTGTATAAGTGGATGTTGTGTGCAAGCTTGCGCTGTGTCAGTCTGAACTAAATATCCCACTGTATAAGTGTGATGTTGTGTGCAAGCTTGTGCTGTGTCAGTCTGTACTAAATATCCCTCTGTACAAGTGTGATGTTGTGTGCAAGCTTGCGCTGTGTCTGTCTGTACTAAATATCCCTCTGTATAAGTGTGATGTTGTGTGAAAGTCTGTACTAAATGTCCCTCTGTTTAAGTGTATGTTGTGTGAAAGCTTGCGCTGTGTCTGTCTGTACTAAATGTCCCTCTGTGTAAGTGTGATGTTGTGTGCAAGCTTGCGCTGTGTCAGTCTGTACTAAATATCCCGCGATATCAGTGTATGTTGTGTGAAAGCTTGCGCTGTGTCAGTCTGAACTAAATATCCCTCTGTATGAGTGGATGTTGTGTGAAAGTCTGTCAGTCTGTACTAACTGTCTCGCTGCATAAGTGGATGTTGTGTGAAAGTCTGTACTAAATGTGAGTGTCTGGCCGGGAGCTGCATGTAAAAATGTGAACCAGAAAAGAGGAAGTGGCACCGCAGACGTTCCGGCCGCACGGCATCTCGCGGTCCGGACGGGGGCGGGGTCGGCGTAGACCCGTCCCGTCAGGCCACTGCGCCGAGGCGCGCCGTTCCCTGCCGGGGGGGGGGGGGGGGGGCAGGGGGGGGCAGAGCCCGTTCCGTGCGTAAGTCCGGCCTGGCGAAGGCGGCGTTGGCCCGGCGGTGCGCTGTGACTCGGCCCCATTGTGCCCGGCGCTCCGGGGGCGGGGCCTGTTGCACAATGCGCTCGCTCGCTCGCTCGCTCGCTCGCTCCCCGGACAGCGGCGGCGGCTTCGCTACCACGCATTCCACCGTGACGTCAAACGCACCGTGTCTGAACCACCGGGCAAAATGCAGGACCACAGCCCGGAGAGGGAGAGAGAGGGAGGGACAGAGAGAGGGAGGGGGAGACAGAGAGAGAGAGATACAAGGAAAGGTGGAGTCAGACACAAAGGGAGGGAGGAGAGAGAACAAAGCAAATGTCAGAGAGAATGGTATAATTACGGAGGAGGGAGAGAGAGAGAGATGCAGGGAGAGAGAGAGAGGGAGAGGGAGAGGGGGAGAGAGAGAGAGAGGGAGTGAGCGTGTGCATTCCGATCAGTAAATATTATCGCTGATTGCCTGAGTTACGGTCAGAGCTCTGTGGCTCAGTCTGGCCTCTGTGCTCAGAGGAGAAACGCCCGTCTGTTCCTGTGCGATGCCTCAGCGGGCCTGCAGGTGGCGCTGCCGTCAGCGCCGTGGTGGGCGTCTCCGTTTCCGCCGTCCCAGCCGTCTTCCACAGGACCCGCGGTGACAAATCTCCCCCTGTAGTACCCGTGCATTATTTATCAGTCAGTGTGGAAAATTTCATCCATTTTTTATTTCAGCTCTGATCTTCAGCATGCGACAAAGGAAACAGTATTTTTGAACTGACACTTTGGCGTTTTGACTTTTATGGAAAGTGTCGTCCTTGGGCCTTATCGCGTGTGACTGCATTCGCTGTCTTTGATGTGTTCTTTGATGAGTTATTCATTATTAGTAATTATTATATGTGAGCGTGTGGTGTATTTTTACTTTGTGATGACTGAGATAGTTTATAGTTTATATGTTCAAATAAGTATCCAGCTGTAGAACCCCTGAATTCAACAAAGCAGATCAGTAGCTCAATTACGGATACTCCTTCAGCAGTACCCCGGGAGGGATTTGAACCCGCACACCTCTGGTTTATAGGCCCTCAGTCACACCACGTCCGTGACCTGCCGCCATGCAGTCAGCTGGGTTTCTACACGCCCAGCTCCGCGTCCTCTTCAGTGCACGGCCGGGGAAACGGACTAAAGCCAGGCCAACGGACAGGACAGGAAGTGACTCGGGGAAACATTTAAACGTCGCACGGCGCTGTTGTTCTCAGCGGGTGTGACGGTCATTAGTGTCCCCCCCTTTGACGCCCTCGGGGCATTAGTCTCCCCGGCCCGCTCAGCCTGTGGAGAGACGCTGCCGGGGCAGTTCCAGGGCGAGGGTGTGAGAGGTGAGCAGAGCAGCAGGAAAGCTGGACAAATAAGCACGGCCTGTGTCGCCTGCCATTGTTTTATTCCCAGAGCGCAGGAAAATGGGACGCGGTTCATTTCCTGTCTTCTTCCGTGCCGAATTCATATGAAGCTTATGGATTAGCCTGCAGGATGTTTAACTCCGTGTGCGTTCAATGTGCGAACTGGGTGATCTGAGAAGACAAAAAGAGGAAGAGGAAGTGAAAGGCTTAATGTGTGTGTCTGTGTGTTCGTGTGTGTGTGCGTGTGTGTGTGTGTACGCGCGTGTGTGTGTCTGCGTGTGTGTGTGTGTGTGTGTGTGTGTGTGTGTGGAGTGGCAGTGTACTATAATGGGTAAGGAGCTGGTCTTGTAACCTAAAGATCACAGGTTCAATTCCCAGGCAGGACACTGCCGTTGTACCCTTGACCATGGTATTTAAGCTGCATTGCTTCAGTATATATCCAGCTGTATAAATGGAGAGCGTCTCTAAATGCCTGTAATGTAATGTAATGTAATGTGTGTGTGTGTGTGTGTGTGTGTGTGTGTCCATCCATCCCGCAGTCCTCCTGGCCCAGCCCATAGAGAATGACTGCATGGAGGGAAAGACGCTGAAGATCACGGACTTTGGGCTGGCGCGGGAGTGGCACAAGACCACCAAGATGAGCACGGCGGGCACCTACGCCTGGATGGCCCCGGAGGTCATCAAGTCCTCCACCTTCTCCAAGGGCAGCGACGTGTGGAGGTGAGAGGGGGCGGGGGAGCACCTGGTGGGGGGTGGGGGGGGGGGTGTAGGGGCAGTGCTACCTGGTGGGGGAAGGGTGGAGGGGTGGGGTCACCTGGGAGGGGGAGGGGTGGAGGGGTGGGGGTCACAAAGGAGGGAAGGGGTGGTGGGGTGGTGGGGCGGGGCCACCTGGCAGGGGAGGGGTTCAGTAGCTGGAGTACCTTGCCTTCAGGTGGAGTTTGGAATCGTGCATTTGAAACGGTTCGTGGGATGTGGTGGGACAGTGGAAGAGAGGTGGTGGGTGGACCGGGAATTTTTTAGGGCGGTTTTTGGTGGGAGTGATTCTCAGTCAGCCTCAGATAAAAGGCTTATCTGCTCAGCCGAACCTCACGCAGTTCTGGAGTCATTAAGTATCAAAGTAGCTCTGAGATAACTGTGCTATCATATTCACAGGGAAGTCCTACTTTAAGGCATTGCTATCATTGTTCATCATTATAAACTATTCATTATGTGTAGCGGGATATTTCAGTTTCAATTTAAGGCCTTGATGTCAAGGTTACAGCAGAGGGTTCTGACCTGAAATGAACAGGGTTACAGGCCCCATTCCGCGGGTCCTGAAATGGCAGTCCATGCTGTGTGCCTGTCAGCTGACTCCACATGAGAGTGCAAATTAGCATTTATACCTGGCCTGTGTGTGATGTGTGTGCTCAAAATAAAATACACAGATGAATGTGCAATGCATGTACTGTTGAATAATGATAGGCCTAAATTATTACTTCTCTTTCATTGCCATTTCACCTCTGCATGTTTTCTGCATGAGTCTCATGATGTCTGCAAGGTTGACCTGCCAAAAAATACAGAAAATACCCTGTCAGAAAGCATGGTGAGAGGGTGGACTACAAACATGGTGGGGGGGGAGAAGAGAAAAGAAAAAAAAATTTCTTTTATATTTCTTTTCTATTCGAACCCCGCGACCCGGTCAGCAGACCCCCTCATCAGCACAGACCGCCCCCGCGTGGTTGCAGGTTCGAGTCTTGGCTGTGTCGTCAGCTTTGTTGGAAGTAGATCATTTCAGTGCCCTTGTGTGGATGTGGGTGACCCAGCACAGAATGGGGTTAAATACAGTCCAGGACAGAGGGAGCGGGGTCGGGGGGTCGGGGGGAGGGGACACTAATATTTTGAGAGAGCAGCTGTAGGTGTCCTCTCCTTTAACCCCATTTAAATCTTACAGTTCCTCCAGTCAGGGTTGTGTGTGCTCTGTGGGGTCCGGTCATAATGCTGGAGTGGAGTTCTCTGAGCTGTGACAGACGCCTTGTTTCAAGGTCACCAGAAACGAACTGCCCCGTTGCCGAGTCACGAAGCACATCCCATAATTAAAGTTCCTAAATAAACTCTCTGAGCTGCAAGCCCCACTTGTGGCTTTCCTTAATTGAGGCTGTGGCTCCGCCGGCTTTGCTGTGGCTCGCTGAGGTGGAACTGCCTGCGCCAGACCTCCGAGCCGCCATTCGGCGAAGCGTGAAGCCGCGGTGCCTGGGCGCGGCGTGTGTGTCGCTGTGTAGCGCGCGCACGCCGCCCCTGAGGTGTGTGTGTGTGTGTGTGTGTGTGTGTGTGTGCGCACACACCGCCCCTGAGGTGTGTGTGTGTGTGTGTGTGTGTGTGCGCGCGCGTTTGCCTGTTCGCTCGCGGCTGGGGTTTGAGGCTGTTCGCAGTGCTTATGCAGCCGTGCAGCCGACTGCAGTGAAATAAAAATAGAGCGCAGAGTGCATCCGCTCTGCAGAGACTGTACACACAGTAACGTACACACAGTGCAGTACAGTGCAGTGCACAGCCGGTGCTGTGCTGGGGTTCTCTCATGCATCCTTCAGTGTGTGCATGTGTGCATTTTATGCATGTGCTACTTCCCTGTGTTTTTAAATGTGTGTGTTTATGTGCATGTGTGTGTGCTTGTGTACTTGTGTGTGTACATTTGTGTGTGTGTGCATGCGTGCATGCGTGT
Organism: Anguilla anguilla; assembly: GCF_013347855.1. NCBI lineage: Eukaryota > Metazoa > Chordata > Actinopteri > Anguilliformes > Anguillidae > Anguilla > Anguilla anguilla. The sequence continues at coordinate 6,444,984 of NC_049203.1, forward strand.
GTGTTTGTGTGTGTGTGTGTGTGTGTGTGTTTATGTGCATGTGTGTGTGCTTGTGTACTTCTGTGTACATTTGTGTGTGTGTGTGCATGCATGCGTGCGTGTGTGCGCGTGTGTGTGTGTGTTTGTGTGTTTGTGTGCGTGCACATGCATGTGTTTGTGCCCTCCTGTGACTCCTTTTTTTTGTCCATATATGTGTTCACTATAGCACATGAGTTACAGATGTTTTCTTTTGTTTGTGTGTGTGTGTGTGTGTGCGCGCGCGCGTGTGTGTGTGCTACCCCTTACACAGTTACGGCGTGTTGCTATGGGAACTGCTGACGGGCGAGGCGCCGTACAGAGGGATCGACGGGCTGGCCGTGGCGTACGGGGTGGCCGTCAACAAGCTGACCCTGCCCATCCCGTCCACCTGCCCCGAGCCCTTCGCCCAGCTCATGTCCGGTGAGTCAGACAGCAGGGGGCGCTGTGGAGCAATGCAGGCCTCCCCTGTACTGACCCCCCAACCCCACCTCCCCCGAGGCGGCTGGTCTCCTGCGCCATGGCCAACTAGAATCTTACTCTGCCTCTTAGGATGAAGTATCTTCCTGCCTCTCTGTATGTTCTTACCATTTCCTGTGACTATCTATGAACTTGAAACAAAATCTATATCTATGGTAGATTTACTCTGATAATGTGTGCTGTGTGGTATTGGGGAATTAGTGGGTATCTATGGTAGATTTACTCAGGTAATGTAAGCTCTATGGTATTAGGACAGCAGTGGCTGTGTGTGGTACATTGTGTGTGCGGTATTAGGACAGCAGTGGCTGTGTGTGGTACATTGTGTGTGCGGTTTTAGGACAGCAGTGGCTGTGTGTGGTACATTGTGTGTGTGGTATTAGGACAGCAGTGGCTGTGTGTGGTACATTGTGTGTGCGGTATTAGGACAGCAGTGGCTGTGTGTGGTACATTGTGTGTGCGGTATTAGGACAGCAGTGGCTGTGTGTGGTACATTGTGTGTGCGGTATTAGGACAGCAGTGGCAGTGTGTGGTACATTGTGTGTGCGGTATTAGGACAGCAGTGGCAGTGTGTGGTACATTGTGTGTGCTGTATTAGGACAGCAGTGGCAGTGTGTGGTACACTGTGTGTGCAGTTTTAGGACAGCAGTGGCTGTGTGTGGTACATTGTGTGTGCGGTATTAGGACAGCAGTGGCTGTGTGTGGTACACTGTGTGTGCGGTTTTAGGACAGACAGGCTTGTGTGTGGTACATTGTGTGTGCGGTTTTAGGACAGACAGACAGGCTTGTGTAGGTTAGACTGATGCCGTTCTTGTCCCTGCAGAGTGCTGGGATCAGGACCCCCACCGCAGGCCCAGCTTCGCCTCCATCTTGGCTCAGCTCACGGCTCTGGAGCAGCAGGTGATGGAGGAGATGCCCCAGGACTCCTTCCACTCCCTGCAGGAGGACTGGAAACTGGAGATCCAGGACATGTTCGACGAGATCCGGGCCAAGGAGAAGGTGAGGGGTTTGTGTGTGTGTGTGCATGGGTGTGGGTGTGTGCGTGCCTGCGTACGTGTGTGTGTGTGTGAGTGTGCATTTGGTACAGTATATGGAACCCCCTGTGCATGCGGGTGATCCTGTGATATGTATGTGTGTGTGTGTGTGCGTGTGTGTGTGTATGCGCATTTGTGTGTGCACGTGTGCGTGCGGTACAGTACATGCAATCCCCCTGCACGTGCACGTGACCCAGGGATGTGTGTGTGCGAGTATGTGGTGTGTGTGACTCTGTGATGTGTGAGTGTGTACGTGTGTGTGTGTGTGTGTGTGTGTGTGTGTGTGCGTGTGCATGTGGTACAGTATATGGAACCCCCTGCATGTGCGCGTGACCCTGTGCCTGACCCTGTGTGTCACCCTGTGATGTGTGTGTGTGTGTGTGTGTGACCCTGCGCCTGACCCTGTGTGTCACCCTGTGATGTGTGTGTGTGTGTGACCCTGCACCTGACCCTGTGCGTCACCCTGTGATGTGTGTGTGTGTGAACCTGCGCCTGACCCTGTGCGTCACCCTGTGATGTGTGTGTGTGTGAACCTGCGCCTGACCCTGCGCTCCCCCCTCCTCCGGTCCAGGAGCTGCGCTCGCGGGAGGAGGAGCTGAAGCGGGCTGCTCTGGAGCAGAAGTCCCACGAGGAGTTCCTGCGGCAGCGGGAGCAGCAGCTGGCCCAGTGGGAGCAGGACGTGTTTGAGCGCGAGCTCAGCCTGCTCATCCTGCACATGAACCAGGACAAGCCCAACGTCAAGAAGCGCAAGGGCACCTTCAAGAAGCACAAGCTCAAGGGCAAGAATGGGGAGAAGATCAGCATGCCCCAGGGTAAGGGCCCCACCAGGGGGCGCTGTTTCACATGCGCGACGGCACCGGGGTCTGCTGAGTCGGTCGAGCACACGACTCAGGCGAGCGTACGAAACCAGGCCTGGGCTCCGTCATCAGGCTCAGGGGAGCGCATTGAGATTCAGCTCATGAATTTAAAGATACCCTAAATGTTCTATGAGGATTGTAAAACGATTCATTGAAATTCAGTTCATCTCCAGAGTTGACTGCATTTAAATGGAAATGACCCCCCAACCCCGGTACAGACTTGAATCTGCAAGCAAATGTAAAAACTCTCAAGAAACAAAATACACGAGTACCTACTCACTCACACACACACACACACACATATATACGTATGTGTGTGTGTGTATATATATATATATATGTGTGTGTGTGTGTATGCGCGTGCATGTGTGTGTGTGTGTATGCATGCGCACGTGCTCCTGTGTATGTGTGTGTGTGTATGCGTGTGCGCATGCTCCTGTGTCTGTGTCTGTGTGTATATGTGCACGCGTGCTCCTGTGTCTGTTTGTATATGTGCGTGCATGTGTGTGTGTGCGTGTGTATATGTGCGCGTGTGCTCCTGTGTCTGTGTGGCTTGGGCTTGGCCGTGCTCAGTCCTCTCGTTCTCCAGCTGCAGGGTGGAGAGCTTCAGGGGGGGGTTAATGAGAGGGAGATCCCGCCGGCCACGCCCTCCGGCTTCCCGTCCGCCGGTCTCCTGCTTCCGTGGCAACCAGATCCAGGCCCAGAATAGCTGGCCGCCCCTGTGCCTGCCTCCACATGCGCTGAGCTGGAGCCAGCAAGCTCCTCGCTTTCTGTCGTTCTAATTCATCTCAGGTCTTATGGGGAAGGCCTACTGTAGCCTGTTTAATGCCCCCCTTCCACCCCCCCCCCCCAAGCACCGTTCTCCTGTGAGAACCCTCACACCCCTCTGAAGAGACCTGATGTAATCCACTTGTCCCTATGAACATGATTGCTAATATATTTAGGCTGTTGGCACTATAATTAAAAATGCTGAACCCAAGCAAGGTTCCTGAGGCAGTTTCCTGGAATAAATTAATATTTCCGCCTCAGCTCTTAAAAGGCGCATTAGGTTTTATGGCGATAGTCAGCGGGTGTTTTAAAAATTAACCGAAATTATGGATTTTAGTTGGACGTCGCAGTAACACACAGAGTTAATGGTATTATTATTATAACGTTATTATGGAGTAGTTCTATTATTCATAAAGAAGCTAACAAAGAACACAAATCAAGCTTATTTTCTGTTAAAATTTTGGAAAAGGGCTGTAATACATTAGGAAATACCCTTCCTTCCTCTCCTTTCTCCCATCCCTCTCTTATTTTGCCTTCTCCTCGGGCTTGTGCTGTCCTTTCATCTTTCTCTCTTTGCTGAGTTCCCGCCTTGTGGCAGCTGTGTGTTTGCTGCTGCTCGTGTGATTGGCTGGACTGTGCTCCCCGGCTGTTTGTGATTGGTTGGGTTGTGCTCCCCGGTTGTTTGTGATTGGCTGGGCTGTGCTCCCTGGTTGTTTGTGATGTGTGTGTGTGTTTGGGGTTTGAGGTGCGGTGGCGTGTGTGTGTTTGGGTTTGAGGTGCGGTGACGTGTGTGTGTGTGTGTCTCTCCTCAGACTTCATCCATAAGATCACGGTGCAGGCATCCCCGGGCCTGGAGAAGAGGAAGAACTCTCCGGACCTGGGCTCTGGCTCTGGCTCCTCCCCTTCCTTCGGACCTCGATTCCGGGCCATCCAGCGTGAGTCATCGCCTCTTCCTGCGCCGCTGCCATCCCCCTTCCTGTCTTTCTCGCTCGCCCGCGTCCACGCACGGACGGAACGCACACGCACACGCACGCAAGCTGGCGCTCCCACATGCACACACGCACACACACACGCGCTCGCACGCACGCACACACACACGCGCAGACACACTCTCACCCTGTGAGAGTGAAGAGAGTGTTTTCATGTCCTCACTCTCCTCCCCTGACAAGCCTTTCAATATCTCTCTGCAGTTTCCATTTCACACCAGATGGGGGAGCTCTGCCTTAAGCTTTAAAGCAGTAAAAAAATAAAATAAAATACACACAAAAAAAAAAATCACAGATTTTTTACCATGCAGGCAGTGTCCCTTGATTCATATGTTTTATTCATTTTGTACCCAGTTACACTTTTAATCTGTCTTTCAGCTGGAACACCTACACCATAGGTGCAAAAAAAAAAGTATCTGGATGAAATGCTGCAGGAACAGTAATTTACTGGAGCTCATGGTGTCATTCGTGGTACTTTACAAAGACTCGGGTTCCGCATGGGGTCTGCAGACTCAAAGACCACCATCACAGACCACACGCAGGGCTGGGCAGAGCAGTCTGTCAGCACGCGCTGGTCAGGACATTCTGTCCTCACATTTGCATACATTACAGGCATTTAGCAGACACTCTGATCCAGAGCGACTTGCCCAACTTTTGCATAGCATTTACATTGCATCCATTTATGCAGCTGGATATTAAGGTTAAGTACCTCTCGCTCTAGGGTACAATGGCAGTGTCCTTCCCTGGTAATCGAACCTGGGACCTTTAGCTGTATGGGTCATATAGAAGCGAGGAGACACCTAAAGTGACATCATCAACGGCTGTTTCGAAGCTGTGTTAAATACCATCTCAGTCCTGAATGTACGCTCCTTGGTACTTTCCATCCTCTGATTTATGTCTTAAGATTCTCACAAATGCTAAATCCGCTTGTCCAGTGGCAGCAGGTGTGTTAGCAGACGGAGCGTGAACAGCATGCCGGAGTACCAGAGTCCTGCGAAAGTGACTCACGTCAAACTTGCTTTAATTATGCTTGTGAGCATATTTCCTGTTTCACGGTGTGAAATGTGTGGGATATCAGTGGATGTGGAACATTTGGGCCTAAAGGCTTGCATCCTTGCCGACAGGGAGGTGTCAGTAAGGAGCTTCAGCAGGAGGTGGGGGTGTGGTGGTGGGGGGGGGGGGGGGTGACTGTCTGTGTATCCGTCAGGGATAGAAATGGCTCTGGAAATACCAGCCGCCCCCTCCTTTTTGGGTCTGTTAGGAAACTCTTTACCTCGTTTGACATTTCCGCGGTTTACCTGAGAAGATTCACAGAGGCGCTGTGTGTGCTTAAAGAGATTGGAGATAATCCAGACACAGGGACGCGGGCCTCTCAGAAGTTAGCCCCTCTGCTCACAGGGAATGGGATAACTTTCAGTTCTTTATTTTACTGAGCCGGGGGGAGATGTTGTGGTGGCTGTTTCAGCGCACGCTCTCCTGTCCGATAGCACCGTCGTGGTTCTGTGTGTGTGTGTGTGTGTGTGTGTGTGTCTGTGTGTGGGTGTGTGTTTGTGTGTGTCTGTGTTTATGTGTGTGTGTGTGCGCACGTGTGTGTGTGTGTGCATGCGTGTGTTCCTGTGTGTGTTCCTGTGTGTCCTTACGGGCGTGCCTCTGCCTCCCTGTCCAGTGAGTCCCAGTCAGAACAGCAGGTCGTTTGGTCTGAGCCCCATCTGGCCCCTGGAGCCCCTGCCCGGGAAACAGGCCAACGGAGAGCGACGCCTCACCCCCCACTGGGCCCCGCAGAGCCCCAAGAGCCCCAAGAGCCCCAAAGTTCTGCGCCTCAGTCCCCTGGAGAGCAGGTACTGTCTCATTGCCTCCCCAAAACTCTGTCAGCCATTTTGAAAAACAAGCAGTTAAAAAAAAAAAAAAAGAAAAGTACTTGTGGTGAACCTCATGTAGAGTGTTTATACAGACACTGTGTATTTATGCCTGATTTTTGTCATGTGTTCCTCTCTGTGGATTATGTGTGTGTTTGTGTGTTTGTGTGCATGTGTGCGTGCGTGTGTGTGTGTGCCTGTGTGTGTGTGTGTGTGTGTGTTTATTTTAGTCTCTCTATGAGAGCCAAGCTTCTGGAAATGGACAGCAGTGAGAATGGGAATTTTCCATCAGAGTTTGAGGAGTACAGACCCCCCTCACCACAGTCTACTCAAAACGGTACGGTACCAACCCCCCCCCCCCCCCCCCCCGCCCGCACCACACACACACTCGCTCAGGCACACACATACACACGTACACGCAAGTACATTCACACACGTACACGCACACTCATGCACACACACACACACACACACACACACACACACACATGCGGTTTCCACAACATTGGCAGGTCTATTGACCAGTGAACAGACTAATATTTAAATGAGATGTTGAACGCCTGTGTAAAATGCATATTTTAACCAAGGAGAATGAATATTGGTTTCTAAAATGCAATTCAAAGCACCATAGAAAGCATTAAGCATTGCGGTTGTTTGACTGTGGATTTCTGTATCTCTTTCTCTACCTCCTCATTTCTTCTGTTTCTCTTCCTCTTTCTGTTTTTCTTCCTCATTTTCTCTCCCCCTCTCTCTGCCCCCTCTATCTCTATCACTCTCTCCCTCTCTGTCTCTCTCTCCCTCTATCACTTTCCCCCCTCTCTCTATTTCGTTCCCTCTCCCACTTCACTCTCTCTCCTCCCTGCTCATTCACTCTCTGTCTCTCCGCTCTCTCTGTCTCTCTCACATATCTCCCTATCACTCTCCCTCTCTGTCTCTCTTTCCGTCTGTCTCCCCCCCTCTGTCGCTCTCACTCTCTTTTTCCATCTCTCTCTATCGCTCTCTCTCACTCTCTCTTTCCTTCTCTCTCCCTCTCATTCCCTCTCTGTGCCCCCCCCCCCCCCTCAGGCTTCTCCATGAGGGAGCTTCCCAGGACCGTTCTACCTCAGGGGGATTCTGGGAGTGAGGAGGGGGGGTCCCCGGCTGACTCCCCCAGGCCTGAGAGGGGGTCCGTGGGCGGGGCCGTGAGGGTCACTCACCGGGCCCTGTTGGACGGGGGCTCCCTGCTGGCCTCCGTCGCATTGGGCCGCTGCCTGGAGGCCCCGCCCAAAGTCCCGCCCCGCTCCCACCCCGTCGTCCCGGAGACGGACGAAGGCCCCGCCCCGGACCCCCCCGTGGTGAACGACCTCATCATCTTCTCCCACTCGGACCACTCCCCCCGACCGCTCGTCGATGTGACCCTGCAGCCCCCCGAAATCAAGCCCGTGCCCCTCACCCCTCCGCCACCCCAACCCCGCCACTCTCACGGACCCCCCCGGCTCAGCCCGGGCGAGCGGGCCCCCCAGACCAATGGGGAGCCGCCGTGTGACCCCTGGGGGCCCAGTCCCGACCGGAGGAGGCGGTCCAGTCACGGTCACCTGTCCTCTCAGCTGGGTGAGAAAGACTATTATTATTATATATTTAAAATTAAACTGCGCGCTGTCATAAACACTCATAATATTGCATTATGACTAATGAGGATTGATCTGAGAGCACTGCCCAGGGCAGTGGGCTGTGTCCAGTACTGCTTGAATGCCAGCCTTTTTCTGGAATAGAACTCACAGTGTACACACACAGTTTGCAGAGCGCTGGCAGCCAGGCAGTAAGGACAAAAATCAGACAACACACACACTCTGGACTCTGTCCTTATTGGCTGTTTCTGGTGCCAGATTGCTGTTTGCAGCTCCTCCGGTTGTGCTGGGGAGAGAAATTGGTTTTTGAGGACATTTATCGATTTCCAATTGACTGGTTTGACATATTTATTCATCACGTCCTGCCGATTCCCTCTCGGCCAATCGTGAGACCGCCTGCGGTCAGGCGGCCTGCCAGACTCCGCCTCATTGGCTGTCCGCTGTAAAGCTCCCTCATCACCTGCCCGAGACCCAAATCACGTGTCACAGTGATGAATCTGTCTTATTTGAGAGTCAGTCTTAAAGACCTAGAGCACCAGGCCCTGGCCTGCTCCAGGCGTTTATCAATTTCCACCGTCGATAAGATTGAACATCATTAGCTACAAGTGTGATCTGCGGTGTTAATCTGCAGATCCTGTGGTCAGTAGGCCACAGGGACCTCATCTTTAACCCAGCTTACCCACGGTTCTGTGTATAAATTGTGTGCTTGGTGATTTCCGAGCCGGCTTAATGGTTTCTCACGTAGCTTAATGCTGAAAGACCCGTACCAGTACTTTGAAGAAGGCCACGGTCTTCATGTGACTGCAGGAATACGTATTTGAGCGTGCGCTCGAACTTCGAATTCAATTTGTGCCGAGTCTGAAAGAAACGAGGCCCTTGAAACATGACAGAGATTGATGGGAGATGAAGTACAGGGCCATTGAACGTGTATACCACAACCTTAATTTCTGAACTTCAACTCCCATGAGCGTCTCTGTTAAAAATGGCTGTTGTCCTCCTCCTGTTGGACTTTATCCTGGAGTCTGTGTCGCCTGACAGTGCTGTTTAATCCCCGCCTCTCTCGCCTCTTCCCCTCTAGTTCTGGACCTCCCCTTTTTCACCCAGGACCTCACGGAGCGGGACAGCTCAGCCCAGCCCCCGCTCGCCCTCTTCCCCGACCCCCGCCTCTGGAGCCCAAAGACGCGCCGGCTGGAGGTGAACGTGATCCCCCGGCCCCGCCCGCCCTCCGTGCGCCCCCGAATCGACCCCTGGAGCTTCATCTCTGCCGGCGGGGCGGGGCGCGCCGCGGCCCGGGCGGGGGGGGGTCCCCCGTGTCACCACCTGGGACACCAGCCCTCCCCGACCAACCCCTTCACGAACTGCGACCTCTTCCCCACCCCGGACTGCGACCCCTTCGCCCAGAGAGCGGACCCCTTCGGGGCCCTGGACGTCCCCTCCCCCTTCGACCCCTTCTCCGCCCCGTTCCGCGCCTCCCGCTCCGCCCCCTGCTCCACCAACGTCAGCCCCTCCCTGTCCGCCCTCAGGGTGGCGCCCAAGTCCCTGGCGGAGCCCCCCCTCATCGACCTGGGCTGGCGGGGGGGCAGCCCGCCGCTAGACGCCAAAGAGAGGCGGGTCCCGGGCCGGGCGTTGGCCACGGGGCTCAGCCCCTGGAAGTCCCCGACGCAGCTCACCAACGACAGGTTCTGAGACGCCCGCGCCGCGGGGGCCCGTCCCGGGGGGGCCGTCCCGGGGAGGGAGGTGCGTTAACAGGGGCCCCGGCGGAGGGGCAGACGGGGGCGACAGAGGAGCCGAAACCTGCTCCCGTCCTTGTCCCGCCTCTATCCCGTCACCCTGATAACTCCCTTTCAGGAAGCACTGTGTCCGTACGGAGAGCGGGGTCTCCGCCCCGAAACCCCAAATCCAACATGGCCGCCTTTTAGAGGGGCTCTAACACGAGACAGGGAGGAGTGGAAAAGTTCCCAAGTTTGCGCATGAATTTATTCCAAAGATCAAGAGGGGGACCCCTATCCCCCCCAGCTCCCCCCTCCTCCTCAGTACAGATCTGTAGACACACACCTGCAGGGCAGATCCCCCCCTCCCCCCCTTTCCTCTAATCAGTCGGCTTTTCACGCCTGTCGTAACGAAGGTGGATACGTCTGCTCGCAGATCGCTGTCTCTGATCCCTTCCTGTAAATCAGTAACACTGGAGGCGCTCAGCACCCGAGGCGCGTTGTTTTTAATCCATTTCCCAGAATTCCCAGCTTTTCTCCTTGTAAAAACGAATGCAGACGGAGGCGACACGAGGCGTTTGAAAGCTGCGCGGGTTTCTGAAGCAGTGCCGCGGGATCCCTTGAGACCGATGCGCACTTCGCCGCAGAAAACGCTTTTTGACAAGCGTCGCTCGACAAAAACGAAGGCGTGGCATCGATACTTTCGGCGGACGCCGGCGGGGGGAGGGTTCGGTTATCTCCGCCGAGCTGCTGACCGTTTGCTGACGTTTCGTAAGCGGCCCGATCGCTCTGCCCGGTGAAGCGTGACGGGGTCTGCGACGTGACAAAATTTCCGCGGCGCGCGATGTTGAGAAACAGCGTCTTGTGACACTTTTTTTTTTTTTTTTTTTTTTTTTTGCCAGTTGATAATTCGTTGGTTTTGTCGAACGACGCTTGACGAAAGTGTGCTGCGAGGAAGTGTAAATTAGGCTCTGGGCCTGGTCCTCGAACGACCTTTCTGTCCTTGCCAGAGAGACAGTCACTTCCTGTCCTTTTGGGTGCTAGTGGGCCTTCGTTATTTCGGTGCAGTTGTTATGGGGCCCCGAGGCTGCCTCGGTGGATATAACCGGTCTAAATCACCGGCTGAGAGAGACGGCCGTCGATCATCCAGGGCTCCGGAGCTTCTGAACGCCAACTGCCTGCTCTGGACATACGGCCACCTGCGCTGCCCCGTTTCTAACCAGGGAGCCCGTTTCTATGGGTACAGGGGAACGGTCGCTCCTGTTCACATCGCACTGTTTGTAACGTCACACCCTTCGAGAGAGAGAGAGAGCGCCCGGGGTTGTTAGCGCGACGATTGCGTGCGGCTGCGCTGTTGTCACCTGACGTGCCAGCGTCATTTCAGCTTGACTCCGTTTCACAATCTGTCGAAAGAAAAGAGCAAACACGGGAACGTGCTCGTTTAAATTGAACCCAGGGCTGGTGCCTCTGCTGGATTTGAGAAGCACAGGCTGAAGTAGATGACCTTGATAAGTCTGATTGACAGGATTCTTGGCTTGATCACTTGGGCAACACATACACTGAGTGTCTTGACTCCAGTAATAAACAGCATAATGTCATGGACAGAACCTTGGCCTAGGAGCGCGATTAAAGTCAAATTAAATGCTGTTTTGAAATGGGATTTATTTGGAAGAAACAGCATGGAGGGGACAAATATTTGAACTCCCTTGAAAAGTTCTTAAACTTAGAATTTAGCTGGTCCTTGCTGTAGGATATTGACGGACTACACGAGGGGTAGTTGACTGTCCAAACAGAGCTGTGAGGGAGTCTGGGTATTGTAGTCTGCCATCACACATGATTCTCCGACAGTGCCAGTGCCTTGCCATTCCTTTTCCGTTTCCTCTCATTGCAGACGTGATCTCACCCTTTTTGTCATGTGATTATTTGAGCTCTTAATTTTCATTTTTCCATCTCAGTCTTGCCGTGCATCGCCATTAAAACCTGGTGCTCCCAAACATTGACTTCCTCTTGGGCCACAGTCATATTTACAGGGAAAATATGTACTTCTTAATTTTGCATAATTATTTCTATAATTTCATAGTTAGTGTTATTGCAGTTTTCAGTATGATGATAATAATAATTCTATGGTTATTATTATTATTATTATTATTATTATTATCATTATTATTATTATTATTATTATTATTTCCATAGTTGTCTCTGTGATCTCAGCATCCCGTCAGTAAAGGCAGCCCAAAGGTAAAGCTTACCTGTGTCCGTATGGATAACACTTTAAGGATATGATGTAAATCGCAACGTGCAGTCCTCTCTCTCCCCAGCAAACCCAGTCGTGTCTGTGACAGCGAGACATCCTCTCACATTATGCCCGTATGAATATAGCATCAATACTTCCGCGTCTGACGCAGCCGTCACCAATGTCTGGGGGGCAGCGTTAGATCAAAAGGGAAAAGGGCATCGACAATCACTCCGAAGGTGCAGTGCAATTCGATATCGCTTTTCTTTTTCCGGTGCCAAAGATATGTGCCCGTGGAGTTTCCCCTCAGAGGACACCAGCCCCTCCCGTTCTCTCTTTGAAGGATCAGGAAGAAAAGGGTCAGGTTGACATCGCAGCTTGAGCCCCGCTGTTAGAACAGGCCCGTATAATCCGGTCCAACGCAGGTTTTTATGAAAAAACGCCGGATTTGTTTCAGAAGAGCGCAGGTAGTCAGTCTGCACTTACCTGTTTTCTCTTCGTGGAAAAAAAGGTTCAGGAGCTCTTACGGCCGAACACGTTAAACTGTGCAGGGCAAAGTTCCTCCAGGTGGCTGCAATGCTAGGAACCCCTGAACCTTTTAAAAAAAAAAAAAAAAGAATTGGCAGCAAATGCACATTACTGTAACTCACGAATCGCCCATTTACAACTCTGAGATCTGGAACAGTACCTACCTCATTTGCAGTGGACAGTGCAGTCTCTTAGAAGCCCCCCAAACACACACGCGCACACACACACACACACACACACACACACAGAGGCGGTTTATTTGCCACCTGTCCTGCGTTTTAAGTTTTCTCCACGTCGCTTTAGGCGGCGCTGTGAAATGCGTCTGAAGTTCCGCTTTAGACGGGAATTCCAGATTCCGGGTCCGTCTGAGCGCACTCAGCGGCGGGCGGTCGGCGTGGCGACAGGGCGCGAATAACGAGCGGGCGATAGGCGGCGTGGACGCGTGGCTCTCTCAGGCGCTGCTCCTGCCGTCACCGCAGATCAGCGTAGCCTGTCGCCGGCCGTCCCCCATTGGCTGGACAGCTGGAACCCAACTGTGGGGCTGAGGAGCCGGGCTTACAGAGACCGTCATCCAGTTTATAAAGTGTGCTAAAGGGGCGTGTCTTCGGCTGCGGACTAGCACGTTAGCCATTAAAGCGGTTAATTAGCTGTGCTTCTTACTGTGCTTAACTGTATTAACCCTTTTAAGAGTAGGTTTTATGGAATTATTATTTATTTTTTTAATAATTCCAAGTCGGTGTTCTAGAACTCCATTGCTTTCTTGAAATAGTGGCCATTTCCAGTAGTGATTGTTACATCATTAGTATTAGAATGTTCAGCTGAGAGCATTCTAATAACATTGTGATCTCACGCTTTAAAGGGTTAACTAATTATGCCCAAATCCTAGGCCTGTGCAGAGGAGCCCATAGTTAATGTTGCCTGCATTTCAAACTGATCTCATGCAGTTTCAGTCCTTAGTCACCTGTATGGCCAGAGAATTTTTACTAATTAGCCAGTTTGATGGCTTACACTGGTGGTCATGGAACATTCCTTTCTTCTGGTCTTAAATAACTATAGATTTGCTCTACACTGTTCCTTACTTTTGTGGGAAAAAATACAATGAGAAAAGCTAATCAAAATAGCCTCAACAATCTGTTGAAGCACTTGCTTTTTACTTTTAATATATTTCATGATGTTCACTTGACAACGGTGCTCACTCATTGTTTTCTTTAAAAAATTAAAATATAGTCTTAACACACTGGAGCTTAAATTATTTTTTTTTTAATTTGGAAAAATTGAATTAGCGTTTTGTTTCTTGAAATTTAAACTCAGGAAAAGTGTTTGGCTGGCCTTGTCACGGTGGGCCTGGAGACAGTTCAATCGCACCAGATGCGTAAGTCCAGCTGTTTTTCGTCCTCTTACCTTTGTCGGCTGCTCGCACAACAAGGTGAAACAAATATGCAGCGATGCCTTCGCCAGAATCTAAATCCATCTCCATGACAACGCTTCTACTCTGGCTCTCTGTGTTCATGTTGGGGGGGAGGTGTGCCGTTAACACCGGTGTCATCAGTCCTGCTCCAAGAGGGGCTGCTGGGTCTGCTCCTGGTTTTCCGTTTCACCTTAAAATCAGAAACCGGGTTAGACCCCAGAAACCAGTTCAGACCCCAGAAACTAGGGGACGTGAGCTAACTGTGTAATTAAGTGGATTTAATTTTTTTTTTACTGAAGTGCAGACTGAGGAGGAAATCCAGCAGATCCTGCAGCTCCCCCGGACCGGAATTGGGAAATCCCTGTGTTAGTAGAGCAGAGATTTCCCACAGCGCGGTATCAGGGCCTAATTTCCCCTTCACGGCCTATTTGTATTTCTTCAGAGGACAATATTCAGCCCCTGTGTTGCTTTCATACTCACGCCTATGTTTCCGTACCCATGAGTTTGTTTTTTGCTTTTGAAATATCAACGTCCAAACTGCGTGTGACGTGCCAAGTGGACACTAGTGTTGTGTGCATTAAAATCGGAAAAGTTTTGTTGCATTTATAAAGCTGAGATTCCACTTATACAGTTGTGGAAATGACTGTTCTAAAGTACACACTAAGGCGAATGGAACGAGTTGAAGTTTTCACAGATCGCGTTCTCGCTTGCGAATTGGTCATTAGTTGGCCAGGAACTGTGTGCTGCTCAAATCACACGATACCACTGTTCAGTGTTTTGCGCTCCACGGTAAATCCACTGTGAAATTCTGATGGAAACATAGAGAGTATTCAGATGAAACAACGGCAAGACTAAAAGTACATTGGGGAGAGGAGGGGGGAGGTGAGGGTTATCTGCAGGTCTTCAGTGTCTGACCAGGCACAGCTACTTGAATTATGGTCGCTCGGTCTCATTCATAAATAAAACATTACATTAACCGCTATGCTACTTCCTGAAACAGTGCTGCGAAACCTGGGGCCTTTCCAGTTCCCTTCGTAATGCTGCAGTGTAACGAGAGGCCGTCTCTCTACCGCTGTGTAACTTAACAACAAAAAACGAGAAGTATTCGTAATGACCATCGCGTGCGTCAGTTGGCATTTCACTGGACATTCGGTTTTGCGAAGAAAATAATTTTAGAAAGCAAATACTGTTATTTAAAAAAGTTTATTTTTATTTTTTAAAGTGGCCTTTTTACACTGGATGATTCAACGAGAGCTCTGGTCCCTGTGAGAACGCTCGATTGCTTCCCTAATTCCAGCAACTCTGCTTTCTTTATTAGGTCTTCACTGGAGTTTTAAAGACTTTACTATGGATGCCTGTAGGGGACAAAAACCTTGTGGGCCTGATTTCACGGCTCCAACGGAAACGTGTATTTGGTTTATCGGCCGATCGTTCCCGCTCCCCTTTGGTGCTTCTGTGTAACAGAAATGATGAAGTGTCTCAGATCCGGTCATTTTAGGGGGACATTTTATGCATGAAATCAAAATGGACGCTCGTTCCTCACAGGCATTCATACAGAAATATATGCTTATGAGACATGTGATCTACCAAGATAGAGGAGTGGGTGCTCCCAGTCACAGTTTTTTTTTTTTTTTTTGGTTCAGTGACCATTTTTTCCAAAACATTTGGGTAATCCTTCCCTTCACGTTCTTTTGTCCAGTTTTTACAAAGAATTGTAATTATGGCTGGTCATTCACGTTCATTTTATCAGGAATGGTGGCAGCATTAAACGGATCGGTGATTTCAGTACTTTCATTCGGAACATTTTTAAAATGTGTGACATTTATATTCTCCATGATTTCTTATGGAGGAGATGTACTACATGTCATCATATATCCTCCATAAGAAATAGTCATATAATCATCAGGGCTATTAAGTTTTTTATGTGATGTGTCTGGAACCTATTTCTGTGACTTTGGCCAAACTTGTTTGTAGTAAAATGTTCGAAGAAACATTGCAAACACAATGTCATCTCACAACCAAATTTGGAAATCCAACTGATATCTTCCTCAACTTCCACAGAGTCTATGCTGCTGTCATTCTGTTTTTAAAGTCTTCCAATACAGGCATGCTACTGGAGAATAACAGACCAATCAGAGACTCCAATTATGTCAAATTAAGTTTGGATCAATCAAGCAGATATATGCCTATAAGACAACATTTGGTGAAAAGTGAGATAAGCACACCGATTTTGAACAAAGTGCTTACTGATTGGCAAGTTTTCTTCTCACGTGAATGGAAGACAAGAGTCTGATTGGTTAGTTCTTTTCTGTCCATCACTTTGCCTCAGAATGGTCACCATGTGCATTGCCTTGACTCTATCTTGGTGGAATACTTGCTTTCTTTTTGTTTGTGAAACATTCCTCTGTTGAATATATTTTATATTTAAACATAGGCTATATAAAGATTTATGTCGCATTTTCTCAAAGCCCGGATAATAGCTTCCAGATTTTTGTTTCTTACCTGTATAAATAAAATGTTGATTGCCGGGTTTTGAGGAATGCCTTTACGGTCGTTGTCTTCTTCTGTGTTAGTGAAATCTCGCACTGGGCTGGGCCTAATCTACATTTGTCTGTGTTTGTTTGTGTGTGCTTGTGTGTGTGTGTGTTAAAGAGAGAGAGAGCGCGAGAGTGAGTGTGTGTGTGCATACATGTTTGATATGTGTGTAACTTTTGTTTTAAATACTTTTATGAGGTTTAACCTGTGGAACATAAAAAAAGAGAAAAGACCAAATAAAATTTAACACAACCCTGAAATTGTGTCTTCCACATTTCTTTTCTGTGATCTCACAACATAACATGTCCTGAGTATTGCATATATATACTGAGTGTATATACTGCATGCATGTATATATTGTATACAAGTAAATATCATCAGTACACTCTAGTAGATATGTTGTGTCGTTTTATTAACTTCTTAAGTCAGCCGAAGTTAGAGAATATTTTGCCTAAGGTTGCAGGATGCTGTGCTCAGATGAGTATGTTTAATAATCAAGGAAGGCAATATTTCAAGTTAATAATGTTTTATTAAGCATCAGTTACTGCACCCTCATCTAAAGTGTAGCCAAAATGTCAAATATAAATTGCATAAGAGGAGCGTGTTCCCCAATGTCCCCAAAGTCTTGAGTGCAATTTCCATTTAAAGTTTAGCCATTTAGCAGGTACTTTTAGCCAAAATGACAGAAGGTTTATTAAAAACGGTTAGAAAAATTACCACTAGAGCTGGGGGTAAGTAAAGCTACGATAAAATCAGTGACATCATCGAGAATGAGTGTAGGCATGGGCACCAACACGGGCCCCAACACGGGCTCCACACTTTAACCCTTTGAAGAGTGTTTTTTTTCCCAGTGTTCTAGAACTCCACTGCTTTCAGTTACCAGTCGTGATTGTTACATCAGCATTAGAATGTTCAGTTAAGTTAACATTCTAATCACGTATTTGTGACCTCACACCTAAAAGGGTTAATACACTGAGCAGCTGTTCTGTGAGGTGTGCTGCAGTAAAATTTAGTGTAATATTATACAATTATGAAAATATCAGCTTAAAAGATATCCCTTAGGAGCTGAACAGATATCCTCTGGGCCCCGTTCTGTGGTCTCATTGGAAATTAATGGAACTGCCTTCAAATCCCTTTTTGGCCATCAATAGAATTTGATGACATGCGGAAATGTAGCTACCCTGAGTCATCAGGAAACTGCAGTCTGAAACGGCGACTGGTCAAGGTTAATTTCAGATAAAATTTCAAATTTTTTTGGAGTGCATTTTTTGTTTTTGTTTTATTAACAGGTGCTAGAAGCCTCTTGAGGTGCCTTCTAGCCTCTAGTCGTTGTTGTTGTTGCTGTAACAGGTGTTTCATTTGCCTGGATGTATTGGCCTTCTGTGGGTGAGTGCATCTGTCAAATTTATAAATAAATTAATAACGTGGATAAATGTGTCTGCTGCTCCCTGTGATATAAAAAAGCCTTTTTTTTTCAAATACCTGCAAACTGTTATACGATTAAATGTAGTGTCTCTGACCTTTCTCAGATAGCGTGTGTAAGAAATAACTGCAAACTGCACTCCTTTCTAATTCTCCTTGCAGTCTGGGAGAAGAGCGGGTGTTGATGTGGACACTGGACAGTTTTATTTTGGACCCCAAGCCTCTCACCTGTACCTTCACAAGCATTGCAGGTACGGATCTGAGGTGAGTGCACTCTTACAGAATTAATCCCAAAAGCACATAAAACACTTAGTGGCTCTCAAGTGTGAATTTCCTCCTTAAAGAACAAGACTGCCTCCATTGTACTTGTTTGTGAAAAATCATTTGCTCACAAACTTTATAGTCCTGTCTTTTTAAATTCTCTTGGCATAAGGAAATGTGTATTATCTGTCCAAAACTACGTGAATTTTTTTCTCAGAGCTGGCTTTATTATAACTCTACACAGCGGTGTCATACAAGCGTTCACATCCAGTGCTGCTTTTGTTGCGCTATTTTTTTGAAAGATAAGATCGACCCTAAAAAGATTTCTTTCAGCCAAAATCGGAAAGAAAAAGACTTAATTTCCCTGTTCATCCTTCAGAAAGAACAGTGCCCGATACTGGTGTAGAAAACAAGACTGATCAAAGCATTGAGTTGAATTTAGAGAGAAGATTTTTTTTCTTCTTCCTCATATCGCTGGGATTTACAAGACAGATTCGCTCAACATTTCTACTGTTGTTGATTTAGGCTCTATTCACTGACTGATTAATAATTAATTCCCGCTCACTTCGCGCGTCTGAATGCGCACGCTCAGTGCCACGCGGCTGTTCGGCTGGCGCTCAACCTTTCCAAACCCGTATCTCATCCCCCCCGTCACCGGCATTCACCGGCTGCCAACATGAATCAAATTCAAGGCTTCGCCACTTGCCTAGCAAGACACCCAGAGCTCCACTCTACCTGCTTTACATCCTCAGACCACACACACACACACATGCACACACCTACAAAAACGCGCACACACGCGCACACCAAAAGCACAATGCTCGGTAATGGGTCACCAGACAATTTCAGCCGTCCAAAGACTCAAACTTGCCTTGTTTCACGTGTGCCCCCTGGTGGTGGAATATGTTCCTGCATCCGTCAGAGCTGAACTCTCTGGAATAAATGTCAGCATAGTCAAATAGCATCTAGGTTCCCGGGGCCCAGAACATATGCTTCTTAAATCCTGACTCATTGAGGGTTGGTTTATCCTGTTAAGGCACTGTTCTAGTTTGCCAATGGGCCCCATAGTCCTGGATCAGATCCCAATCATGCTAAAGCTGAACTGGCATTGCCCAATTGCATGGGATCTGGGCCTCATCGTTCTGTAGCTTCCCCTGCTGGTCGATCTTATGCCCACAGTCTGCTTGCTAAAGCTACAGGTGAACTGCTGTCTTCCTCTGACTCAAATGTGTGCAAGCACATTGTTGTGAAATCTGGGCCAGTATTCGCAAAGCATCTCCAGGTAGGACTGTTGGTCTAGGATCAGGTCTAGGAGCAGCACATAACCTTTCTCATTATGAGCTGGGTAACACTTTACAATAAGGTCACACAAACTGGCATTAACTAATGTAGTTGTTAACCAATAACTACTGAAAAGTTAATATGCACAGCTTTGTTAATGTATTTGTACATCATTAATTCATCATTAACAACTACATTAATTCAAATTCATATTGGAATAAAAAGTAGTAGTTCTGATGCATTTCATTTTAATGATTGGAAATGCAAGGTATTAAACTACGTCCTGAGAAGAATTAGTGAATTTTTGTACTCCCCACAAAAAAATATTCAGCAGATGGCACTGTTGCCATCACAACATGGATACCACAGACTGATGTCCTTAAACATAAAATTTACATATCAGATACTGATTTACAAACAGAATATTCAATGAAACAATGTTCATGTTCCCTTTTCTGTAGGACTGTGCTTATTTTTCGACCATAAAAAATAAGAATAAACTAAAAATACCTATTATTCTCTGTGAAGCCGGAAACATACCCTACCCAAGTACACAAACGCAAATGACAACGCCAGGCTGATGCACTGCAAACGCATGGCCCAGTTGTACATACTCAACGTGCATTCTGACCCTGTGGAGCTTGTAAACCTGACACCTCAATAAGGTGATCCAGGGCAGTTGTGAAAGTCTGAGCAGAAGAAAGGACCAATCAAAGACGGCTTCATCCTGTTGTTGCCTGCTATAGTGCCCCTCAGTGTGACGCTGCATTCTGGAATTCTGGAACCTTCTGGAATTTCCTTTGATCATGACATAGTGTGCTTTTAGAAACTTTAGTGGTGTCTACTTCACTCTGATGGTAAGGGTCAATATGCGTGAGGTGTAGATTCAACAGGGCAGGCTGCAATCAAACCCGTCTGTGTTCAATCAGCTGTATGTAATTAACGATAAAATTTGGTTAAAGTGGTTGACTGAGCAACTACAGGGGCAATTACTTTTTCACATGTGTGAAGTGGGTGTTTGATAACTTTTTTTTCATTAAATAAATGAAATAATAATGTTTTAAAAATATGTTTCATGCGTACTCAGGTTCCCTTTATCTAGTATTACACTTTCTCCAAAGGTCTGAAACCATTCAATATGACAAATTTGCAATAACAGAGGAAAGCAGGAAGAGGGCAAATACTTGTTCGTGGCACTGTAGCGGATATGAGCATCCGCTAAAGGCTTTAACTCTATTTCACATTTTTTAAAAAAAATTTATATTTAGCCTAACTTGGGTTTTTAAGGAGCGAAGGTAACGGCGTAATCAGTAATCCTCGAAGGCTGAAATATCATACGGTGATTTCTTCTGAAAGACGGCTGCGCTATCGCTCCGCCGGGATATGTGTTGCGATGAGAGAGCGGCACCGATGCCATCAGCTACATCCGCCATCGCTTATCTCTCCTGACTTAGCCTCAGACAGATCTTGGCCCGTTCGTGTGCTATTTTTCACTCCGTTGCTCACTCTGGCAGTAGCGGGCTTCGCCCCTTGGGTCCCGTTAGGTTCTGTGGGGCGACTGCACAACCGTGACAAAAACGGGATTTGGGAGGTGGAATGGTGGAAATTTTTCGCATGAACGTGCAAATTAAGTGACACACTGTACATGCGTTTGAGACTGAAAATTAAGCACGTTCCTGTCTGCAGTTCTAGCAGTCATTCTGTTTGTGCTTTGAACAATTAGAACGGCCGATTTTAATGAAAAAACAAATATATGTTGTGGTCCGTGTTATTTCGCTTTGGAGTACGTTTCTAGCTAAATGTATCTGAATGATGAATTCAGGTCATTGTGAGTCACATGATTCTGGGCTTGCTTGGCAAAGTAATTTGGAATTTGTCTTGGTGGGTGTTTGTGAAAGTGGGTGCTTTGAAGCCAAGATCCACCAAGACAAATATTGCTCCAAGGTAAATTTTGCTTTGATGTTCTAATGCGGTCATAGATATGGTGAGATAGCCTATGTTAAAAAAATAAAAAATACAAAAATCAGAATTTGCTGTTTGCAGACATTTTTTCCAAAGCTGTTGTGGAATGTTTTGAGGTTCATGGAACACAGACACAGATGAACATTATTCAACTTGGAAAAAAAAATCTGTATATATTTTCTTTATTATATGTTCATAGTAGAATTAATTTATTACAGCATGTCAGTCATATTCAGAGATAAGGTTAAGGTTGACTTTATTGTCTCCCAAGGGAGCAAATTGTCTTAGATCAGAGATATCATACTGCAAAAAAGAAAAACAAGACATCTCACATTTCACATTCACAGTTCATACATTACAATTGGCTAAAATAGGGCATATTTACTCAGTGCTATAGTTTGAGGTGCCCAGGATATTTACTTTGAGGAGCCAGTGCCAGTAGTTGGTGGGTCCAGCTGAGATGAGTCAGAAGAACATAAGGATGTGATGTACCATGGAGAACATGCCATCAAGTGCCTTCGAAAAGTATTCAATTTTGTTACGTTACAGTCTTATTCTAAAACGGATTAAATTCATTTTTATTCTCATCAATCTACACACAATACCCCATAATGACAAAGTGAAAACTTTACAAACTTTTGCAAATTTATTCAAAGTGAAAATCATTTTGGTCTGAATTGGTTGTTGATTTTAGGGTGAAACAAACATAAATCCCAGTTCTGGGATGCTGGCAAATATATTATGTGCTATTATATTGGCCTAATCATTTCACGATAACTAACATTTTTTTTTGGACGATGAGTATAATTCATTTGGCCAATGTTGCTTCATTATCATGCAGCACATTTTTTCTCAATGTTATTTGGAATTCAAAGAGATATCTGGCTTTATAATTCCTTTGAATAGTGTGAAAAATGTCAGCCTTTTACCAGGTTGCTCAGTCTGTTTCTGAATTTTTATGATTATTTGCCTTTCCAGCATAATGCTTTTGTCCTTGAGTTCAATACTCCTCCGGATTGTATTTTAGCACCCTGCATTCTCACTTATTAGGCCTGGTGCAATTATATATATATATATATATATATATATATTATCTTTGAGTAGTCTATTACAGGTGTGTGTGTGTGTGTGTGTGTAAACTACAGAAGCCTCTGACTTTGTGAGATTTGCTGGATGGTTATGCCAATTGACTTAGCCACAAATATTCATTGCAATTCATTAGCCTTCATATTAATATTGTACTAAATAAATTCCTGATTTCAAACCTTCAGAAGGTTTTTACACACTCCTGTGTGTTAAATGACCACAGCATTGCTAACTGTGTGCTGACTGTTGGATGAATGTGTCAGTTAGCCCTGTTATAGAAGTGGGAGCCCTCAGCCAGCAGATTTAGCAGGTCCCATGGAAACCCATGTTTCATTTATATGCCTTTTCCCACTTTATTTTGTCATATTTTCCTTATAAGGTAAGAAAACAGGTATTTGGCGAGTCTGCTTTGACCTGGTGTAGGCGAACGCATGACCTAAACAGAGATGAGGTAGATGATTTAGGAATCTTTATTTTCGTTGTTCCGGTGGCAAAGCTCAGTTTCCGAAGGCGCGTTGAGCTGTGTGTGTAAGAAAAGTGCGGTAGAGAAAAGAGTCCTTGGTCGAGGCCTCTCAGGTTATTTTTTCTTTTCTTTCCCAGTCGTCTTCAGCCTTGAATGAGAGAGGCCCAGAGATCCAGTCATGCGCGATGGTGGATTTAATTAAGACGTTACAAACCGCTCCCGGAATTAAACCAAGCGTGCACGCTCTTGCGCATCCCCCCGGTACTTAAATAACTAACCCTGACGTCTGTGTGGCAAAATGAAATCGTGCTGACAGAACGTGTCTTTAAAAGGAAAGGCTGTGAGATGCTGGACTGTGTGTGCTGAGAGCTTTAAGCAGGTATCCACCGATGCAGGGTGACAAGAGGAGAGAGGGACAGGGACACTGTGCTTCTGAGGACCTGGACACAGTGTCTTTACACACAAACATTGTATTCACGGACATTTCTGTGCTTCTGAGAACCTGACTATACTGTCTTTACACTCAAACATTGTGTTCAGGGACATACCCGTGTGTTAATGGGGACCTGATCATACTGTCTTTACACTCAAACATTGTGTTCTGGGACATGTCTGTGCTTCTGAGGGCGTGAACATCGTGTTTTTTTACACACAGACATGTTCAGCTTTCTGTACTTGCCCAGGTTCTTATGACTAAGGATTCCTTTGTATCTGTGTATTGTTGTTCATGATGATGTTGATGATGAGGTTGATGATGCTGATGATGCTGTTGATGATGATGGTGATGCTTTTTCGATGCTGATGGTTTTTTCCTGATTCATATCCTCATCATTGCCATTATCATCAGCCATTATTATTATTATTATTATTGCTAATAATAATAATAATAATAATAAGGAGAACTTATAATTCACAGGATATTACAATAGAAAATACAATGTCAAATCTAGATGACCTAAAATAAAAAGTACATTTATGAATACATTGAAAAAATGAGAATTCACATTCATAAATTCAGTTTCAACATTAAACTAGGTCAGATGGATCCCTTTGATATGCACATGGTTTAAATCCATTCAGTTTTATAAAAATGAAACATAAGGGGTTTGTTGGGTGGATCACTCTGTTAAGGCACTGCCCCAGTGCACACACGGATCCTCCAGAAGGACATATAATTAGCTGCAGCCCAGGGTTAGGGTGAATCCGGTTGGCCAAGCTCCTCATCTCATCACTCTCTAGTGACCCCTGCTGGTCAATAGGGTGACTGCAGCCTGCTTGGTAAAGCTGCATATGAAGTGTCTTCCTGCAACTCATGTCTGTGCAAGCTTGGCTTGTGGGCTGTGGTGTGAAAAAACGACGCTGATGAGAGATTGTGTGCTTCAGAGGAGGGCGTGTGCTTGTCTACAGTCTCCTTCTAAACCAAATTTAAGAAGAAAATGAGGAGGGAAGCATTAAAAAAAAGCTGCAAAGCTTGTACCAAAGATGTCGACAGGGGAATCGTTTTTGGAATATTATTTAAGATAATGATATATGTCGTGTGACAAAGGAAAAGTTTGGGGTACTGGATAGAGGGAGTTCTGTCTTTACTGTGGCATCAGCACTTTCTTCATTGCTCGGGCATTGTGGGTTTTTTTTTTTTTTGGTGTTTTTTTAGCATAGTGTTGTCAGGGCCGCGGTGATAGATTGACTCATCCTCTAAGTTGTCAGAAAACTGCGGTTCCTCTGTGGCTGGCAATGAAAGAACACGGAGTAGTACAGCAACCCCGGACAGAAACGCATTTCAGAAAACCCGGTGCAGCCCCGTTAAAAACGATCGGTGCCAAAATCGCCTGTCACTCGCGCGGGGGCGTACGGCTAGCGCTGGAAACATTAGCCGCGGCAGGATGTGGACTTTGGCTCGGCTTCAGAGGGAGCGGCTCGAGTTTCCTAATCGGGACTGAACCACTCGGCTGAACGCGGAACTGACTGCGCCCGGCTCTGTCTCGGCGCTGCTCGCTGAGCCAGAAACCCAAATGATTCAGATGGCCGGGCAGCACTCCCCCTTTGAGGCTCTCCACCAAATCAAATCAAAGTGCTTAAGCACAAGTACCTAACCCGGGGGTCCCCGGTGTTATCCGAAACAGGGCTGGGGTAGGGTGCAGGTGTTTGTCTCAGCCCAGCAGTGCGACACCTGAATCCACTTATTAAGGTCTTGATTGAAGGCCGTGATTAGTTAATTAGCTGAGTCAGGTGTTGTAGTGCTAGGCTGAAACGCAAACCTGCCCCCACATCAGCCCTTTTCGGGTAACATTGGACACCCCTGACCTAATGCGACGAGATGTTGCATTCGCCCCTTCTTATTCAAAGGGGAATTCACTTCGGAAATCAGTTTAACTACATTTTCATATTCTGTATACCAAAGCAGTTCCCTGGAAAGAAATGTGCCTTTAGTTACACCTGTCTCATCGCAGAGACTGTCACACCCTATTTAATTCTGTTCACCTCTGTGCCACCGGAACTTGTCCCTCACTTTGAGAACCACGGGCCTGTGTACACTATGACACTATGGCCTGAAACATACCAAGCAGCGCAAGCCTGAGCTGCAGTTTCAAGCATCACACCCCCTCCTCTCCTTTCCTCTCCTCTCCTCTCTTCTCCTCCTCTCTTCTCTCCTCTCCTCTCCTCTCTTCTCCTCCTCTCTCCCCTCCTCTCCTCTCCTTCCATCTCCTCCCCTCCCTTCCTCCCCTCTCCTCTCCTCTCTTCTCCTCCTCTTTCCTCTCCTCTCCTCCCATCCCCTCCCCTCTCCTCTCTTCTCCTCCCCTCTCATCACCCCTTCCCTCACCTCCCCTCCTCACCTCTCCTCTCCTCTCCTCTCCTCTCCTTTCATTTCCTCCCCTCTCCTCTCATCTTCTCTCCTCTCCTCTCTTTTCCTCCTCTCTCCCCTCTTCTCCTCTCCTCTCTTCTCCTCCTCTCTCCCCTCCTCTCCTCTCCTCCCATCTCCTCCCCTCCCTTCCTCCCCTCTCCTCTCTTCTCCTCCCCTCTCATCACCTCTTCCCTCACCTCCCCTCCTCACCTCTCCTCTCCTCTCCTCTCCTCTTATTTCCTCTCCTCTCCTCTCCTCTCCTCTCCTCTCCTCTCCTCCATCTTCCTGGTTCATTTCCTGGGCAGGGGAGAGAGGGGGAGAGTGAGTAGGCCATTAGCATGGATGACAGCTCTCTGGCTGATAGAGGGAAGAATTTACGCCCCTGATTACAGAACCCCTACATAACTCAGACGTCCCCGCCCCCTGACACCCCCGCCCCGGGGCATGAGGGGAGAGCAAACACAGTTTACCGTCTGTCAGTCTCCCTTTTTCCCTCCCCCCGAGCCATATCTCTCCAGCCTTATGGATAATGTGTGTGTGTGTGTGTGCTTGTGCTTGTGTGTGTGCATGTGCTTCTGTGTGTGTATGTGCATGTTTGTGTGCGTGCTTTTGAAAATGCTTTTGTGCATGTTTGCGAAAATGCATGTAGATACTTGTTTGAGTGCATGCTTGTTTTTTTCCACATGCCTGTGTGGTTGCATGCCTTTGAACACACTTTCATATGTGTGCAGACCAAATTGGGCAGTTTTTCGTAATGCCAGGAAATTGCCAAAGGGACTGTTGGAAGGTAACTGAGGGAAGTGACATCATTCACAACGTCTAGCCTGCAAGAACCTGAAGAAGCGAGAATTTTAAAAAATGCTAGTCTGTGAAGGATGTGTGTGGGTGTCTAGAACCCAAAATCTGTTTCGGTACAGAATTAATGCAGGTGGAAATTATGCAGAATGCATCACCATACTGAGTGGTGAGTGAGGGCAGTGATCAATGTTTGTTCACCTTATGAATGTGAAAACAGAGCATTACTGCAAAAGGGCATGTGGGCTCCGTCGACCTGCCCAGTGCAGACAAGAGCTAAATAACAAGGGCACACATGCAAAGCACCTATGACTGCTAATGGCTCCCCCTTGTGGACAATCTTCAGCCTGCTGAACGTGAGTGAATGAAGTGAATGAGTGAGTGAGCGAGTGAGCAAATGAGCGAGTGAGCGAGGGAGTGAGTGAGTTACAAGCCAGGTTCATGAGGTGGTTCATGAGGTGCTTCACGTCTAAAAATTAAAAAAAAATGATTAAATGTGCCGAGAGAGAGAGAAAGAGAGAGAGAGAGAGATAGATAGAGAGAGAGAGAGAGACAGAGAGAGAGAGAGACAGAGAGACAGAGAGAGAGAGAGAGAGAGAGGGAGAGGGAGAGGGAGAGAGAGAGAGATGTGTGGCATGGCCCAGTCTCTAGTGAAGACCCTGTGTGCTGTAAACTGGTTCATTCAGCATCATACGCCGTGAAATATCGACAAAGCGATAACAATGCCATATAAAAGTTAGGCAGGTCCAACAACGCCGGTCACCTCGTCAGCCCAGATCCCCCGAAAGAAAGCCTTTATGTGCGTGCGGATGTTCCTCATTCCGTTCGTACGCCGAAATAACAAGAGCGTTAAAATTGATTTTGCGATGAGGAACGGGACAGACTGGAAAAACTGGGAGGAATTTAGAGAGCGTGTTCTTCTGAACTGAGCAAATGCAGTCAAGCTGTAACAGGAAAAAAATAATCCTGTATCATCTGATCCAAGAGCTTAGAGAAATTAGCTGTAGAAAAAATATCAGTGTGTCTTGGCTACAGATATTCAAAGATACATTAATTCTTTTCTTTTGTTCTTCACTATTATTATTTCTTATCTGACCTTTATTTTACCAGGTATCTCTCTTGAGGATCTTGTTTTCAAAAGAGACCTGGCCTGTATACAGAAACTGTAAGATGTGGTCATCGGTTAGGAAAAGATGCTTTGGAAAAGTGCTTCTGAAGAAATTCTGCTTGACCTGGTTTGACATAGACTGAAAACCCAGACTCCCTTCTAATCACCAAAATCCTCCCATTCTTAGGTAACCAATTCATGTCATGCCATTTGTTTTTTATTTATCTTAATTTTTATGGCTAGTTATGCCATAAATCGCAATACCTCCGTATGTAAATGATTTGTGTTTGTGGCTCTAGTTCAGCGTAGTTGACTTGCTTGCTTACGTTCGCGGGTGCGGATGCACTCCCCTGCTCTGAGAATGCCATTAGCCAGATCTGACTCCGTTGCCCTGACTCAGGTGGACGCGCTCGCGTTCTCTTTGTATTCATAAGTGGCGGGGGATGAAAGCGGTTGCTAACCGAGTGTAATGCGGGGTGAGGGCGGGGAGGGGAGGGGAGATCGGACCGATTTCGCTCGCTGACGGCTCGCTGACGTGCCGTCGGACTGCCGGCGGATAGCGAGGAGCTGGAGGAGCTGCAGGTAGAGGGTGGCTAAGGGGGAAAACCCTGATGACGGGCGCCTGACCCCCCCCCCCGCGGTAACATTACGACCCAGGCTGTCAGTCACTGCTCAGCGTTGACGGCGCTCAGGGTTCCATGGTAGGCCACAGTGCAGGGGGGGCCAGATCCAGATCCTGGAGAGCCACAGAGTCTGCTGGTTTTGGTTTTTTACTCTGCACTTAATTGATCAGTTAGATCAGTTGATTACACAGTTAACTCACCTCATCCGGTTTCTTTGGCCTACGTGGTTGTAAATAAATTAACAAATTGAGCAGGTTACAGCTGAGGTGGTAGCTAACAGGAATACTAGAAGAGCAAATGGTGTAGTTCAGTGTAGTGCAGTTTAGAGGAGCTGGGTGATGCATCTGGAGCTCCAGACTGTGTCAGGGCATGGGCAGGGGAGGAACAGGGCTGAAGCAGTCCAAGATCGTGGAGCGAGGGACAAGGCTGGAGCGATCCCGTGGACTCAGGGCGAGGCAAGGGGCAGGAGCCCCATGGAAAAATCTCACATTAAAAACCTAAAGCAACTTAAAATTAAATGATAGATAAAAACATTTGCAAATATTGCCCACACACACATTCAAATAACATGGGGTGATGCTCTATGTGCTCCTCCAGAATGTATGAACGAATCAATAAAAGAACAAAAACATAAATTTGAAATAAACGGACAGCCAAAATAGACACTTGCCCTTGACTTATTTTCTTGTGGACCCACCACAGGAACCCATTAATTCAGTTGCCCGATGCAGAAAGTGTCTCCTTCAGGCTAGACAGAGGTCTGTGTTCACTCGCTGGTTGTGACCTGGTTAATTTATGTCTTTTATGAATTCCAGCGTTGATTCTGCACTTAGAGCACAAAGCCTTTTTCTGTGGCTACTCTCCTGGTGAACCTAACGGAGGGACGGGGGACGGATGACTAATAAAACATTGTCATTTGTCTCCATTCACCCTCTGAATATTGTTTTGAGTTCAGAATATCGATTATAATGTAAATGAGCTTGTGGAGAAAAAAAAAAATAAAGCAACAAAAAACATTGCTTTTCCTCCGCCATTTACAAACACAATGTGGCACTGGTGCTTCCCGGGAAATCAACTTATTGTAGCGTACCGAAGGAGGAATACTAACTTGAATGTCACAGAGAAAGAGAAAGAAAACACAGAACAAAAAAACAAAAACAAAAATAAATAAACAGGAGGCAGTGGACATGCCTAGAATACGGAGCGAGTGAGAAGCGCTCACGAGGAGCTGGTGTCTGATACGGACGTGAATTTATATCTCCGTAAACGCGCAGATACGAATCTCTATCCGTGTGAAACCGCCGTGCGGACCCTGTTGTGTTCCCCCGTGGCGACGCCCCCTCCAAAGGGTCTTCGCTCTTTATTGTGATTCACGGCGGACGGCTTGCCGACGGCTGACCGTTCTTGGGGAGCGGCGGCGGGAGGCGCCGCAGGCCGTTGTGGGCGGGGCCTAGTAAAATGGATTCTCTGAGCTCGTTTCGCTGGCCTGGCAGTGATGACGGACCGGCCCCCTCGCGCCCGGCCTCACCTCTTATCCAAATGAGATCTGAGCTGCTCGTTCACAGCCTTCACCTGATAATCAATTGTTGTCATGGCGTTGGGAGGGGGGGGGGGGGGTGTGGGGGCGCAGGATCCACAATCCCCATTAAAAGGGTAACTCATTTTTTTCCTTTCTCTCCTTCTGTCTCTCTCATTCTTTCACCTTTTTTTTCTGAAAATATTTACCTCTCTTTCCCTCCGCAGGTCTCAGTATTTTTGCTGTCGCTCGCAATTCTTGCATTCGGCACTAGGCTCTCTACTTCCTCCTCCTCCTCCTCCTTCTCCTCCTCCTCCTCCTCCTCCTCCTCCTCTTCCTCGTCTGTAACCTCCAGGCTGTGGAGGGCGTGCTCACCATGTGCAGAGCGGTTCTGTTGACCAGATGTGTTCCCAAGTCCTTCAGAGATGAGGCTGGATGTGTATTCAGTCACGGGCCTGTTCAGTCAGTAAAGGGGGAAGAGATCCAGGGAATCTGCTAGTATACGTGCTTTTATTGGATGTATATTGTCTACTGTGTTCATATGACATTTATGTAGCTACAGTATACACAGTAGTGTCTGTGGCACAGTGTCTGCAATGCAGTATCTATGATACAGTGTCTGTGGTACAGTATCTGTGGTGGAGTGTCTGTGGTACTGTGTCTGTGGTACTATGTTTGTGGTACTGTGTCTGTGGTGCACTGTGTGTGGTGTAGTGTTTGTAGTACTATGTCTGTGTTGCAGAGTCTGTAGTACTGTGTCTGTGGGACTGTTTCTGTAGTGGAGTGTCTGTGTTACTGTGTATGTGGTACAGTGTCTGTGGTACTGTGTTTGTAGTACTGTGTCTGTGGTGCAGTATCTGTAGTGGAGTGTCTGTGGTACTGTGTCTGTAGTACTGTGTCTGTGGTGCAGTATCTGTAGTGGAGTGTCTGTGGTACTGTGTTTGTGGTACTATGTCTGTGATACTCTGTCTGTGGTGCAGTGTCTGTGATGTCCATATCCGCAGGTCTGCTGCTGTCTACTGCTGTTTGCTGTAGCCTGTTTGACCATAACACTGAGAAGGAGACGGGGCTCAGTTCCCATGACAACCACGATATAGAGGGGGAAAAATGGTGTGCTAGAAAAAAGGAAAATTCTCAGCCTCTGATGTTTCTCTTCATCAGTTCTCTCTCCCTCTTTCACTACCTCTTTTGTTTTCTCATCTCTCTCTTTCTCTGTGTCTTTGCCTCTCCCTCCCTCTCTCTCTCTCTCTCTCTCTCTCTCTCTCTCTCATCCCCATGCATTTCCTGTCATTATGTCTTGATAAGGGCAGTCGACCAGTCCCTTTCACTCAAGTGCTGACAGGCTGATTGACAGACAGATTGGCCAAGCGGCCCCCATGTCAGTCATGCCTTGAGGAGGAAGGTGTGTGTGTGCATGTGTGTGTGTGTGTGTGCGCGTGTGAATGTGTGTGCATGCGTGTGTGTGTATGTGTGTGTATATGTGTGTGTGTGTGTGCATGCGTTCGTGTGTGTACGTGTATATGTGTGTGCGCATGTGTGCGTGCGTGCGTGGGTGTGTTTGTGCGTGTAAGAAACATCCCTCTGCAGCATCCCCCCCCCCCCCCCGCCCCCCCATGCTCAGACGCGTGCGTTCTGCTGTGGTCTCTCACATCTCGCAGTCGCAGAGACCCAGCGGGGGCCCCTGTGGGAAGCGCGCTGTTTGACTGGTAAACTGTGGGTCTGGTTGTACCGCGGCCGCGAGGGCGTGCTAATCACTTCCGTCTGCCTCGGCACGCCCGCCGACACCGGATTGGGCGGGGGGGGGAGGGGGGGGGGAGGGGGGCGGCCTTTCCCTTGATTGACGGGTGTGGGCTGCGTGCCCGTTGGAGCATTGCACACATGGACCAACTTCTCCCCTTCCTAGTAACAGTGAGGGGTGGGGGGGAGGGTGGGAGGGGAGGGGAGAGGAGGGGAGGGGGGGGGCTAGTTCTGAACCGCTGCAGCAAACGTGTTCCGTTCCTGAATGCCATACTGTACGTCACTGCGGCAACCAGGCTCACGGGCTAATTAGTGTAGCCTGTAATAACCGAGCGTGCTCATAGGATCGCAGGCGTCCTACTGGGACCAATCACATATGATCTCTGTACACGAGAGCACGCTCCTTGAATCCCCATTGGACCGCATTCTGCCCTACGGAACGAATGCTAGAACCCTCTGGGTCTCTGTTGTGCGGGTAACGCCACACGCGCGCCTACGAATTGTGTGCTTCTGTAATGTTTCCAGTGAGAATGGTGCTATTACTGCAGCTTTTCTGGCTGAAAACATCATTCTTAATGCTTGCACCCCAATGAAACAATTCAAAGCACTGTAGGATTTAGCTAATTGTTTCCTATTGTTGTGCTGCGAGTGTTTATGTCCAGTTTTTTTAGAATGCTGGATTATTCTTCCAGCTTTTTAATATTTTTATTTATATATTTTTGCTTAATGTCAGCACATAATAGCCACTGTAAAATAATCATTAAATATTTTTAGTGTCTACAATGTTTTATTTTTTTTCTCGATGAGTTTGAAATTCTGAGTAAAGCATTTCATGATCGGGATATGAAATTTTGGTATTAAATTTCTAATTTGTGAGCTGATTATATCCTGATCGTAATCAAGATAACTGTGTTTATAGGATACATATCCTGAGATCTTTTTATCTCAAAATAACAGACCCCGAAAGAATTGATGATCCTCAGCTCTTTCAGTTTATTTTTTAAAACATATTTTAAGATAAATCCATTCTCTCTGGAAGATTATTTCACAGAATATTATTATAGGGATGAGTGTTGGTTGCACAATTTGCAATGTAGCCATTTGACAGACTCTTTTAGCCAAAGCAAACATCACTACAGCTAGCGATAGACAAAGTTACAAAACATATAAGTGTGCCATGCAGGTGGAATAAGTCTTGCATGCTGAACAGAGAGAATGGTTAATAAAAAAAGAAACATTGAGGTATAATCTGGAAGGCTATTTTTCAGATGTTTGCAGACAACAGTCAGTAAGATAATGAAGTTAAGTGGCTTAAGGACAGCACTCTTCTAGGAATAATTTACTATATCCTCAGGAAGAAATTAAAATAAAAGACTCACATCCCCACCCGCCCTTGACTTAATAAATTATTTCAAGAAGAGTGCTGTCCTTATTCCTCATAACTTCATTTTCATTTCCATGGACTAGACACCCTCTCTGTGTATTTTTTCTCACTGAATTTTCCAGGAAGATGCGTCGACACCACCTCACGTCCAGAAAATGCATCTTCCTGACTGACTGGGGAAGGTTGTTCCCCTATCAGGGGTAGAGGACGGGGAAGAAAGACAGGCTGGTGAGTGACAGCTCTCGGGTGCTCAGGAAGCGATGGAGCAGCAAAGCCAGCAAAGGGAACGGTGCGAGCTCACTCAGCAGTGCCGAACGTCGGGCCGAACAGCCCCTTAGCCTGGAGCGAGCAAGTTATTTCGCGGAGAATTATTAGCCTAAAACGAAAGGGTGACGGACTCCTGGAAGCGAGTAAAAAAAAAAAAAGCTCTTTGCAGTTCCGGCTTGGATCACAGTGCTGGTGTTTTCCTCAGCGTTCACTGAAAAAAAGTGCCTTTGGATGAAGCTGTAAATAGGACACCCTGATTGGTTGAATAGATAACGACAAAAAGAAAAGTTGGGAAAACACTGAAGCGCTGAAAAAAATTGAATTTTGGAATGTAGGCGTGCTGCGTGAGAAAGAGGTTCTCGAAACACGTCGCCAGTGCATAGACGGCAGTGCAGTTGCTTTCTCTGCTGCACGGCTGGTCATTCGCCTTGTGCATTATAAGCCCAAATAAATAATTTTTTATTTTTTTATTTCCCAACATTTTTTTTGTTTGCTTGATCGCATTTTTAGGAACGCCTGGCTTTATTCCACATCCATACACGTTCTTAACTGGATAACAAAAATGAGTTTGTTCAATGTGTTTCTTTTCAGTGCTATAGAGTAGGCTACACAAGATTAAAACCATGCATTGCCAATAAATAAATAAATAAATAAATAAATTTTTCCCTTTTTTAAGGCAACCCACCAACTAATATTATGAATTTCAGTTATTTTTGTCGAGTGTGCTGTTTCCAGAGAAATTCAGTGATTCATCTAACAGGGCTTTGTGGGTGTTTGCTTTGAATGACTAAATTCATAAAATATAATCTGTTGAAAGAATGAAACAGTGGCTTATCAAAATTAATATTTGTCCAAATCAAACATGGGCCAAGTGCAAGCAATACAGACAATAGTGTTTAATGCACTTTAAATAGCTTCCTGGAGAAGGAATTATATTGCAGCACATCTGGAAAATATCTCACCCTGCAGTGCGTTCACAGTTTCATAAAACATATAACGGGGAGCAGCAGAATGCTTATGCATCCGCTGGTTTGTATGATTTATGTATTGTATTATAGAATTTATGTAGCTTGTATTATAGAATTTACACCTTTGGCTGTTGACTGATTTTGGGTTGCGTGTGATTGAAAACACTTTGGCTTGTTTCTCACGAACAGAACGAGATCAATTTACCCCCAAAAAACCCACAAACAGCTTTTGAGTTGGAATTTCCAGCTGGGATGATTGCCCCTGAGAAAAATAATTAGAGGTCTACGCACTGTGGGTGCCAGGACCCTATTGTTTTAGTTAGGATTTTCTTTTCTTTTCTCTTTACTCTTTACTTGGCTTTGACCTCTAATTTCTTCTTGCTGTTCTGCCTTACCGAACTTGACATGCTTTCTTAGATGGCTGAACTCTTGCCTACATTAAAATGTGACACAGATTTGCCTGCTGGTCACGCTATAATACACAAGACAAAATGATCGCAATCGCAAAAATGAAAAATTAAGGAAATTGTTCATTTGCTTGAAAGAGAAAATATATATCACACCTATAAGATGACTCTTTTGGTTAGAATTACCTTAGGGTTAGAATTATAGTTAGGGTTGTGGGTAGGATTAGGGTAAGGGTTTAGGATATAGGTTATGGTTAGAATTAGGGTTATGACTGGAATTATGGTTAGGGTCAGGGTTGAGATAGGGCTAAGTTTTTGTTTAGCACTTAGAGAATGGGTTAGAGCAAGAGTTACTTGTTGATTTGGACAACCACATTTTTGCACTCTTATGCCATTCCGCTATATACTGATGTATTAGTAATTCTTCTGGATCCCCCCCCCCCCCCCCCCCCCCATCTTTTCACTTTATGGACATAAAACTAAAGTATTTTGTATTTAGGTGATGTTCAGTAAGATAATTGTTTTATTTCCATGTCTCCGAACACATTAAAAACAAATGTATTTAATTGTGGTTGTTAATCTGAATTGATAAAACAAACATTCAGCATTTTCGTCGTTCTTTACTTTTTAGACATAAGTCTTATGTATTTTGGTGATTTCCCTGTGAAATTGCTTTTTCATCATAAATTCCTATTTTTGTTTAAATTTAGTTTTTGAATAAACATGATTAAAAAAAAAGAATATTCATGATTTTTCCATTTTTGGACATATAACAAAACTATAGTCTTATGTATTTTGTTGATTTTCCCGTAAAATTGATTTTTTTTATCATAAAAGTCTCCAAACATATTTTTACTATTTTTTTTTATGTAGTTGTGGAATAAACACAATTTGTAATAAATCTGAAATAAAAATGAATATTCATGATTTTTCCATTTTTAGACATAAGTCTTACGTATTTTTGTGATTTCCCTGTGAAATTGCTTAAATGCCTCCAAACACATTTTTACTGTTTTTGTTTAAATGTAGTTGTTGAATAAACATGATTTATAATCAATCTGGAAAAAGCTGGCCAGCTTTCAAACGTCATGGCATTGTGTGAGCAGAATGAATGGCTGAGGTATACAGCTCAGACTATGATGAAATTTATTTCAGGTTCCCACTGAAAGGTGAGACCCTCCACACCCCACAAAAGGTATTGACGGCAGATGAGGTCACTGTCCTCATAGCTCTGAAAACAATTTTTCTATTTGTGAAATCACAACTATGTGATTAGCATGTTGCTAACTGAGCATTCTAATGCTGATGTAACAATCATTACTGGTAATTCAAAGCAAGAGAGTTCCAGAACACTTGACTTTTTTTAAAAAACATTCCAAAAAACTATTTTTCAAAAGGTTAAATACTGTGTTCTGACTCTCCCACCTGTGCCAGGGGAGTTCAGTTAAAATTCAGAGAGCACTAAGGAATGAATTGATTATAAAATCATGGCTGTGCATTAATATGCATTAAAGAACGGAGCTCTGCTGCGTGACTCTTATTAAGATTACGAGATTTTGGCCTTTGCCCTTGGCTTGTTTTTTTTCTGTGGCCCTATCATAATCTCAGGCCACTTTGTAGCCTTGCCGAATAATGAAATTTATTCAAATTAAATTTTTTTTTTTTTTTGGTGATGAAATGCAGACACGAACGAGGAGAACTGCGATCACTGCAGAGCCGAGGCCCCCTGATCCTGGAACTGAAGTCAACATTCCTGCCTTGCGCGTCATTTGAAAGTCTCAGGGCCTTCCTCTGGGAGTTTATTATTCATGAAATAGAGATGATGCAAGAAGACAGTAATAAGAATTACAGTGGAAGAGGCCATCTGGGGCCCCGTGCAGCGAACACACCACCTCGCACGGTAGCGACTCCGGCACTGCGTCCTCACAGTACGTATAGTTTTACACAATTCATACATAATGCATATGTTTCGATACACGTAGACCGGCTCGGCTTGTAATTAATTCCCAGTCCCACGGCAAATATTGCCTCAATATCAGGACGTCAATAAACAGCCGCGAAGAAATTCCGTTCACTCACGCTCCCGTTAGGATTCTGAACCTTCCGTCCAATTAAATTAAAAGGGGGCCTAATTAGCTCATTAGGAGATCTCTGCCAACAGTCGGCGATGTTTATCTGGGTAATGTCTGGGTTGGCATTTTGCTGCGAAAGGTGAGCGTTTACGACGTTCAGCTGAAGCAGCGGTGTGAGCTGGAGAGACGCGTGACGGTTAGAGGATGAGGGAACCGGAGCTCGTCGAAATTCTCCCTGGATCCTGATTGGTTGAAGCCCGGGTGTCGTAAGCCCCGCCCTGGGGGTTGGTAACTTCGAGACCGCGTTTGGAGCCGGTCCCGAGGCGCGGAGTGACAGCTGGATCTTCGTCCGGAAGCCTGAAATCCCCCCAATTTTTAGGCTGGCAGATGGACGGGCTGCAGGGACACTGGATCTCCCCAGAGCGGGACAGCGCATACACAACAGCAGCAGCCACATGCACAAATGTGTGTGTGCATGTGTGTGTGTGTGTGTATGCAAGGGTATGAGGGTAAGTATGTATGTG
The DNA here is from genome assembly GCF_013347855.1 of Anguilla anguilla. NCBI lineage: Eukaryota > Metazoa > Chordata > Actinopteri > Anguilliformes > Anguillidae > Anguilla > Anguilla anguilla. The sequence continues at coordinate 6,481,715 of NC_049203.1, forward strand.
TATATGCGAGTGTGTGTGTGTGTGTGTGTGTGTGTCTGAGAGTGCGCTTACTTGCATCTGTATGTGTGTGCATGTGTGTGTGTGTGAGTGTGTATGTGTGTGTGTGTGGGTGTGTACGCATGTGTATACGAATGTGTGTGTGTGTGTGTGTGTGTGTGTGTGTGTGTGTGAAGAGAAGAGGTGTTGCTGAGCACTTTCCCAGCATGGAATGACTTCACAGCAAGAAGAGGACTTTAGATGCTGATGTCATACCTGCAAGGTAGATAGCTGACTGAGAAAATCCCCATAAGGGAACTCCCCATTAATATCCAGCGTGATGCCTGACACCATGCCGCTGAATAATAAACAGCTGCTGAATAATACATTTGAAAATATGAAAATTGTATAATAAACAATTAATGCAAAATGCGAGAAGCAGCAGCAGGTAATCTTGCAGTATGTGCGAATGGTCTGGTAGGCACTGTGGTGCATACTAGTGCAAAGCCATTTTAAATATGAAGAACGAACGACGCATACCACCCACCCAATAAAACATCCGTACGTGGCCGGATCGAGACACAAAGCACACAACACAAGGGGTAAGAAGTATATAACCAATTGTATTTCCCCTCTTAATGTACACAGATTTAGATTCATCTCACTGAAACACTTTACAATAACATTTAGTAAGAACAGGAAGCTACTGGGAAGAGTTATGTCTTCGATGTCAAGGGCGTAAAACTAAACGAAATGAACGAGGAGGGATAGACTGAGAGATGAATGAGCACAGCTAAGACTCCTGACGCAGAACCGGTTTTTTTGTTCCATCTCCGTAATAAATATAAAATAATTTTTAAAAGTATAAAATGGAAAACAAACAATGTGAAACGGGCCCCCTGCTGGTTCAGTCTGACTGGAGTTACACATAGACCGCCAGAGGGAATGGAGAATAGAAAATGGGGGAATGGCAGGATTGGGGAGGGGGTGGGTGGGGGGGGGGGGGGGGGTACTCATGTTGGGGAGAGAGAATCTGTCCTCCCTCTTCCGGGGAGAAAATGGTTTAAGATATTCATTACCCAAGTCACGTCGTTCAATTAAGAAAAAAAAAAAACATACAAATTTCATATCCCCAGACTTTTCTTTTTTTTTTTTTTTCCAAAGAGGAATGTTAACAGGGAAAACACATTATCTGTAGTAATGGGATGAGAGATTCAAATATTTAGACATTTCACAAACTTTTTTATATATTTTTTTTTTCCTTTTGTTGCCATGGTACAGTTTTTTTTTTCTATGGAGACGAGAAAATTGGAATACTAGAGTTCAATCTGATCTCCAAAGGTGTTACTTCTCACCTTCATTGTGTTTGTTTTCTTGTTTTTTTTTTTTTCCTCGTTGAAATTGTTCAACCTTTTTGTTCCCCCCTTCGGTTGTCTTTAGTCTCGACAGGAGAAGCGAGAGACGGCCATTTTCTCGATGCAAGGTTAAGTACAGTATACCCTCTGCGGAGACGCAAGTGAGCGAACTGAAGAATCTCCGGAAAAAAAAGTCTTTCGCCCCGTGTTCCGGAAAAAAACAATCCGCCATTTTCTTTTCCGTCCCCTACCTTTCCGTCAAAAACGACTCCATTTTCACTGTGTGCGCAAGGGGAAATAAGTCTCACACCCTCAACCAGTCTTTCTCTCCTTTCCCGTTTGGTGACACACACACACACACACGCACACACACAAATATTAATTTTCCGTTTCTGGTAAATCCATAGATTCCTCAAACGTCTATACATATATATAATTATATAGAACAAATTCATTTGCGGCTGCAGGTCTGTTTTTCTGTGATAGGTAAGTTCTGAAACACGTTTTTTTTTTCCCTCCTGGGCTCGATGATGGGTCGACGAAGAGCCCGATTGGACATCGAAGAGCGCTGCCAGAGCAGGGTTTGGCCTCGAAGTTTGGTGGCTGAATGTAGCTTTTCCTCGATTTTGAGTTGTGCTCACTTTTGTACTTTTTTTTTTTTTTTTGTGTTAACGCTGTCACTTATTTTTGATTTTTGCACAGAAGACAGTTGTATGTTCTTTTCATAAATGAATACTACATGCTCGAAACACAGCAGGATAACGTTGCATCAGCTCCCTAGCACCATGAACAAGGAGAAGGAGGGAGAGAGAGAATGGGAGAGTGAGAGGAAGAGAGAGAGAGACTGCGAGAGAGGACAAAAAAGCTAACGTGCTAGGTTATTTGACACTTGTTGTTGGCAGTACTTTGATGTGGCAGAGCTGTGTAAAATCCAAGATCTAGTTTATACTTTTTTCTTCCTCCTGTGTGTGTTTCTGCCAGGAATTTTGCTGTCCAGTCTCTTTTCTGCCTGTCTCTGTGCTTCCTGTTTGGACAGGAAGTGTCCTCAGCGCCAAAGCGAAGGCTTTTCTCGTGAGAAAGCTCTCTGCCTATTTCTCTCACCGCTATCGGTCGGCTTTGTACACATCCTCTTGTTTCTCGCCCGAATATTTCTCTCCAAACAGCGATGGAATCGCTCTGCCAAAATACAGGAAACGGGCGTGGCCCTTGGCACAAACGAACCCTGCCTGGTCTCGAGGTCTCTCTCTCTCTCTCTCTGCCCACCTAATGCCAACCCGGCATTGTACTTACTGAGAAGATGAGCATGTGAGCTTGTGCACGAAACAGATGTTGGATGACAGTTGTAATGAAAAACAAACAAAACAAAGAAAGAATGGTGCATGATTAAGTGAGTCAGTGAACGGAATGCATAAGTCAATCTGCATTCAAAAGAGTAAATAAAAGTAAAGAAAAAAAAGAAAATTTATTGAAGATGAAAGGGGCTAGAGTGGAGTCGGGGGGGGTCAGGGGGGTCGGGGGGGGAAGTGGTAGTGAAGGGTGGGGTGGCGCACATGCCAAAATAAGGGGGGGAATCTGAATGAACAAAGAATGAGAGCTTCTCCTTTCTTCCTACGACTCCTCCCCCTTTCTCTCCATCAAAGCAGGCGGAGGGGTGGAGAAACAGGGAAGGAGGAGTTTTTTGGCGACCGTGGAAGATTGTACCGCGGGGAGTGGGATGGCTGAGGTGAAAGTGGATTGCTCCGAAAATACCATGGCCCGTGCGCCTCTCTCCTCCTCCTTCCCTCTCTCTCTCTGTCCCTCTCTCTGTCTCTCTCCTTCCCTCCCCTCCCTTCCCTCCCTTCCATCCCTCTCTCTCCGTCTCTCCCCGGGGGCCGGTCTCAGACGTAGTACTCCTTGTCCTTGTTCTTCTTGTTCTTGGTGGCGGTCTTGGCGGTGCCCGGCTGCTTCTCCTTGACGACGGCGCCGTTGCTCTGCGAGGCCGAGTTGCTGATGTAGTTGCGCGTCTGGTCCACCTGGTAGGAGCCCTCCTCGCGGTTGCGGTACTTGTACATGGCGTAGAGGAGGATGAGGATGCAGAGGGCGGCGGCCGCCACGATGCCCACCACCATGCCCGTGGTGCTGCTGGACTCGCGGAACACCTCCACTGCCCCCGGGGGGCCCCGCTCCGGCGCCGTGGGGTTGGCTGTGGGCACATGGTGGAAATTCGGGGGGTAGGTTATTCCCGGGGCGTGCCGGTGGCGGCCGCCGTGGTCGGGGTCGCGGGAGGGGGGGGCTGGGGGCAGCAGCACCTGGTCGCGGGTGTTCATTTTGCCGGCGGGGATGCGACCCCCCCCGCCGCCGCCGCCGGTGCTGCTGCCCGGTTTGTGGCGGGCCAGCTGGTCGGGGTTGGCGGTGGGGGTGCTGGAGGGGGGGCGGTGGGAGTCGGGGGGGCGGGAGAAGTGGCGGTCGCGGGGGTTCTGGACCCCGCCCTCCGCGGCGGGGGGCGGGGGCAGGACCGTCCTGTCGGTGACGAGGGGCGAGTTTTTGTAATAGTCCTCGTCGTCCGACTCGGTCATCTCCCCCGAGCCGTAGGCGGACACCTCGATGGGGTCCTCACAGTCCTCCTGGTCCAGGGGGCAGGGGGGCCGGCCGTTGGCCAGGGTCAGGGACTCTTTGGTGGTCTCGAGCAGGGTGAGGAAGGGGCGGTAGGTGGGGGGCGGGGGAATGACAGGGTAGCGAGTGGCGATAGACGGGGGGTCTAGGGAGTCCACTGTAATTATGGGCAACACTAATTCGCCTCCTAGGACAAGAACAGAGAGGGCAGAGGAAAAGAGCGTCAGTAGTGCACTGAGAGCGCCCCCTCTGGACCAAACAGGAACAGCAACAGTCCAAAGAAAAACATCAGCACAGTAAGGCCTTCATTTGAACAGCACTATTAGACTTATCAATCTGGTTAGTTATACAGCTAGTTAGATTCAATTTAGTTTCTAGTGTTCTATTTAAGGAGATAAGCTAACTACATTCAGCTTGCTAACAGATATATAGATATGTATGTAGGCATATATATGTATTAAAAAGGAAACATCTACAAGCTACAGTTTATCCCTTGACTACTTAACACTTACATAAGTACACTTCTATTGTACTTAGACAAAATTCTTAAGGACTACTATAAACAGTTCAACGGCTATTATCTGGTACTTCCTGGGCTCTCTGGCTACTCTTCAGCCTAGTTGTCTTTGTTTTGCTTGGTTAAATAAGATAGCAAACCACGGAGTTCAGGTCACTTACATCAACAAATTGGCCGCATGATTTTAGCATGAAAAAAAAAATTACAAAAAACAAAGCTGTGTAAGATTGTTCTTGGAAAGGAAAAAAAAACAACTTCCCCCCACTGCCTTTTTTAAAATGTATTTTTCTTTATACTTCATTTGTGTGTGTGTGTGTGTGTGTGTGTGTATGTGTGTGTGCGTGTGTGTTTTTACAGAATGTCAACATATTCCCTCTTTCTTGTTATTGATGCTGTTGCCGTTCACTTTTAATTATTTAATCTTGGAATAACAAACAGGTTCAATCAGAGATTATTGGATGACCTGCCAACCACATGATCTCCCCCAGTACAGAAAACTACTCAATAACCTCCCAGTACAATGTGAAAACCCCTCCCTTTGAATGCACCTTCAGTAACGCTGCACCTTCCCTGGAAGCAAGCATTGAAAACGCTTTGGTGGGAGGGCATTAAAATTAATTTTCTTAAACCAAACGTTATCACGGTGCTGCACAGATCGCCGCTTTTTCATCTGAGAAATCAGCACGGCCTGCGCCGTCTCTGTAATGTTTGGCCCATTCGCCGCGGTCCAGCGACCATGCGCCCAAACGCTCTGAGGGGCCGGGCGGATATTCTACCGTCCTACCGAGCGGCTCTGCGCGAAAACATTTTTAAAACAATGTGCAATTTATCATACAGATCAAAAAACATAATAATTCTGGAGCAAAATGAACCTTAAACTGGTACATTCTCTTAAGAGTAAACTTGGAGCATTTGTATACAGTACCCAACTGCAGGACTGCCTACAGCAGGTATATATATAATACTCATAATATGGGGTCAGTTGCTTAAAACAGTCAAGAATATCGAGCCTTAAAACTGCACTGCTTTGCAACACTGCGACACGATTTGCTTTGGAGAACATCCTGCAAGTCTATAATAATGTTTTAGTTAATTAACAGAGAAATGATTTTCATTTTGAACACAGAGGAAAGGTAAGTGGGAGAGAGAATTCAATTATTTTTAATTATGACCTATTTTCTTAGTCTTATAAGTCATTAAAAATGTACTGGGTTTGGAATAATACTATACATGGAATGAATGTGGATACTGTGGGTGTGTGTGTGTGTGTTGTGTATGTGTGTATATGTATGTATGTCTGTATTTTTTTTCTGAGATTCCTTTCCATGTTGATGAGGTCAATCAGCACAGCTAACAGTTAGCAGGGATACGGGGTGGGGGGCGAGGGGGGGCAGGGTTGGGTGCGAAAGGGAAACTTTGGGCTGTCTTGGTCCCCCCCCAAATTGAGACCTAGCATTAATGGGACTGCACGCCCCACACACAACAGAACCAGAAGCTCCACAGTTTTAGAATTTCATGTGAGGGTGGTTATTCATAAAGGTTTGCAAATCCTCTCAAAAAAAAAAAAAAATGTCAATAGAAGACACAGAACAGTTTGATCACTACTAGAACTTGGCTGCTGTAGCCCTAGCAAGAGATATACTTACTTTTGAGAACGAGAAGCACTTTTGAAAAGAAATTGGTTAGTCAAGTGTTAAGAAGTTAAGACACCCCACCCCACCCCACCCACCCACCCCCCACACCCTCCCCAGAAAGAAACCTGCTGCAGCCAAAATGGCCGCTTTTCCATGACAACGATCAGGCGATCCGTGATGGTGAGTTAGCGTCTGAGGGGGGAGCACTGAACCCTACCTGTCACTGCAGGGGGAGGGAGGGGCCCGGGCGAAGGAAGACAGATCTCATTTAAAGTGAGAGCGGGTGAATAAACCGGAAGTCAAACGAAGATGAGCGCGCTCTGGGATCGCTTCCCTCTCCTTTCGGTCGCCGAGCGAACGTGCGTGTGACCGTTCGATCCAGGACGGGGGGGGAGTACATTTTCCAGGTCTGCGGCTTCGTAGATACGCTCAGCTCGTCGCTGGAGATAAGCAAAGGCCCCGCTCTCTTATCTGTGAGCTTCCCTCTGGCGGAGGCGAGGAAGTTTCTAGAATAAGCTGGAGCACCTGCGTCTGTGCCTTTCAGAAAGACTGGCCGGGCGGACCCAGATCGCAATCATCTGACTACCCGTACAGTAAAATGGACACTCGATTTGTACAATACTTAAGTATTTTAATGCAAATAAAGGCAGTGTACTATAAAGGTACGATGGTTAGGAAGCTGGGCTTGTGATCTAAAGACTGCAGACAGCCTTACTGATTCTCGGGTAGGCCACTGCTGTTGCATCCTTGAGCAAGGTACTTAACCTGAATTGCTTTAGTAAACATCATCCAGCTATATAAATGGATAATGGTATATATATCCCGTTATATTTTAAATGGCGTTAAAATACAAGTTGTGTAAATTGGCTCTGGGTAAGAGCGTCTGTTAAATGGCGGTAATGCAAAGCATTTACATACATACCAGATGCTTTTATCCAGGGTGAGCTACATAGCATTTTGCATATTTTCTATTTAAAACGGACATGTAGCTGGATATTTACGAGACGAAAAGCTGAGTTAAGGGCCATGCTCAAGGATACAACCAAGAGCAACGCCAATGCCATCAGGATTCAAACCTGCAAACCACTAATTACGCATCTGGCTCCCTAAAGCACACTGGACGCCTCCCTGCTGGTACAGTTTCCTGGAAAATGTATGTTTGCTAGAAGCAAAGGAGGAGGGGGGCAGTGGAGCACAGGGGTTCGGGAACAGGGCTTGTATCTCACATATCCGAGCCCTGCTGGGGTCCGGCTGTCGCACCCTGGAGCGGGGTACTTAAAAACCTATTCGCCGGCGCGTAAATGGATTGAATTGAGAAAAGAAAAAAAGAAAAAAAAACGCGTGTGAATTTCTCTCGATAACAGCATCTTCGTAATGGCGGAAATATGTAAATGTAAAGCAAATATTATCCCCTCGAAAGGATTCGACTTGTTGAATCGTTGTTTGAGTGTTGAATGTAATTATTTGTCATTTACGACGGTCGCTAGCGAGCCTGTCGTTACAAAATGAGTCCTCCGGCCACAAGGGGGCCCTCCACTTGCAGGGAATTTAAAGGACGGTCGAACGGGCAGGGGAGGTCCGACACCAGGAGAAGCCTCACCTGATCTGTGCCTACGACGGTAAATTCTAAAGTGCATTAGGAGCATGCTTGCATAGATCATCATCTACCCTTATGCTCTATCCCAGTGGTTTCCAACCCTGGTCCTGGAGAGCTACAGGGTCTGCTGGTTTTTGTTTTCAAAATCAGCACCCAACTGAGACCCAAGACACCAGGTGAGTTGAGTTAACCGTGTAATCAACTGCTCTAATTGATTCATGAAGTGCAGAGTCACTATGAAAACCAGCAGACCCTGTAGCTCTCCAGGACCAGGGTTGGAGACCACCGCTCTATTCTATTCGTCTAACAAGCCCCGGCCCAATCAAGCCCACCATTCTGATTCCTTCACCTCAGCGGACGTATGAACACGTCCGGCTCGGAAGAGGCCCTGGTGAAGGCAGGGGAACAGTACTCCTCCCTCACACACAAATCACAAGGACACGCCCCGCTTCCCCGTGTGCAAGCTGTGATTGGCCGACCCTGGTCCCTGGTAGGCGTGGTCTGTTTTGATCATGTTAGACCAGGGGTAAACCAACCCTGTCTCTTGGGATCTACTATTCTGTAGGTTTTCACTCCAAACCTCAACAAAGCCACACCTCGTTCGGCGGCTAGGGACCTCATGCTGCTTCGAGAACCGCCTGAAAACGGAGCACCAGGAGAAAGTCTGGAATAGTCCGTCCATGTTTTTTTCACTACGTGTACTTCTGTGATCGTCACAACAAACACTACTACTTTTATTATCCTAAGTATAATTTTTATTAGTATCCTCACTATTATCATTATTATAATTTATACAGGTTTTTGAGCATTTATTACAAATATGACATCATCTCAAATCACTGGGGCGACATAGCTCAGGAGGTAAGAGCGGTTGTCTGGCAGTCGGAGGGTTGCCGGTTCGATCCCCCGCCCTGGGCATGTCGAAGTGTCCCTGAGCAAGACACCTAACCCCTAATTGCTCTGGTGAATGCGAGGCATCAATTGTAAAGCGCTTTGGATAAAAGCGCTATATAAATGCAGTCCACTTACCACTGAGGCAAGTGCATTATTAAAGAGGAGACTACTAGTCACGTGACCTGGCTAGTTAACTGCCAGTCCATACATGCATCCATTTTGGAGAGTCTGACCAGTACTGATACAAGACTGGAAGAGCCTCAGCTGTACTCAGCTTAGTTCAAATACGGATCACATGATCTCTCCAGAAGTTTTAGAAATTCACTCTGAAAGATAACGGATGTTGTTTTTATTTTGGAGAAATAAAAAGTCTTGACCTTGTTATGTTGGAGAAACCAAAATATGTGCTAATACAGTTATGCACTGAGTCTGTTACTAGGGTAACACCAAATACTTTGGTTGAATCTCTAGTGTTATTATTATTTTTAATTGCAACATAATTGATGTAAAAAAATGTAAGAAGGCAAGTAAGAGGGGTTTGGGTGATGGAGCCCCCTGCAGGTGAAAGGGAGAATGACAGAACCGGAACCCTCTGTTTAATCCCTGTGTGTTTGCATGCGCCCCGTTTCGCTGTTACTGCCCGGCTCCGATCGATTTGACCTTTGAGAGGTCAAAGGTCAGGGATGGGGAGGAACAGCGTTTCACGGTGTGATGGCCACGACACTGATTGCGTTTGGGGACAAGGATGGGCCGTGAACGAGATAAGGAGAAGAGTTTTCGTTATTTGGTGGAACGGGCAAATATTTATTTGTTTGCTACGAACAGATTTAATCTGATGTAGATACTTTTTAAAACAATAATCTGATGCTTTGTACCACAACAGCTACACTAAAGTCAAGGAGGCACCTGCTGGGTGATGGCCTTGTGTGCATGTGTGTGTGTGTGTGTGTGTGTGTGCATGAACACATCAGTGTGTGTGTGTGTATGCACACATCAGTGTGTGTGTGTGTGTGTGTTTGAGATAACTGTGACCATAGGAGGAAGCCAGTCAGGCTGTTTGTGTATGTGTGTGTGTGCACGTGTGTGTGCACGTGTGTGTGTGTGTGTGTATGTGCATGCACACATCAGTGTGTGTGTGTGTTTGAGATAACTGTGACCATAGGAGAAAGCCAGTCATGCTGTTTGTGTGTGTGTGTGTGTGTGTAACATAGAGTTTGTCTGTTTTGGCTGTCTCAGAGTATATCTATCTTATTTGACCATGTTTTCCTCCTTTATTAACAGGCAGAAAGTAGGCTTTCCAGCCTGCTGTTTGAGCACCGTTTACTCTGCTCCAGCATGTTCTGCTGCCCACATTCATTTATAAGGTGCCCTGACCTTGCACAGGCTGGCAGGGGTGCGCAGCTTATAACGTTTACCAGTAATTTAATTTCTAATTTAGCGCTGCCCTCTCTGTCTGCTGTGCACTGCAATTGTGTTTGTTTCGTCCTGAGCTGACGCAGGGGGTGCGGGAGGCGGGGGGGGCGGGGGGCTGGGGGCGGGGTCGTGTTCCATCTGGTTTTTTTAGAGAAAGATTCTCTCTCGTGTTCATTCCGTTCTTATTTCAGCTCATTAAAAAAAAAAAAAAAAAAAATCCAGCCCTCTTCTGGATGATGTAGTTAGGGGGAGCCTAACGAGGGCAAAGATTAATTAGTCCCCTGGGTAGGGAAGCGGGCAGAGAGGCCGTTACACGTTTGGGAGGGAACCCAGAGATTCCCGAGTCTGAGCCGCTCTGACGGCTACGTCCTCATTCCCCAGAGACGCTACGCAGATCTCAACCGTACCATACTTTAGAGCTGCGGCTCTGTAAGAGAGAGACAACTGTGTTCTCTCTCTCTCTCTCTCTCTCTCCCCATCTATTATTTTCATACCTTTCACTCTCTGTCTCTTCCTCTGTTACACTCTTCCTTTATTCTTTCTGTTTTTGCCATCGTCTCGATCTTCCCTTCTTTCCCTCTCTCTCATACCCATGCCTCTGCCCCCTTCTCTACTTTCTTTCTCCCTGCATCCCTTTTTCACTCTTCTCTACTCCTCCTCTGACCTCTGACTGTGATCCATCTCACTACTCTTTCCACTCCTCTCTCCGCGTCTCCCTCTGTGTCTCCCTCCCTCCCTCCCTCCCCACCTCCCTCCATCCATCCATCCCTGCTCCTGTTCTCTCCTCTGTGGGGAACTCGGGTTGTCTTGTTGTGTTCAGTGTTGGAAAAAATGTCTCTCCCCGGACAGGATGGAGATGAAAAACAACCAGGCCCCAAGTGAACAGATTACACCAGAAAAGCGCTGAGAGAATCATCGGTGGGCACAGCTGCCCATGCCAGGCCTATGCCAAGCTGATGCTGGACCTGTGCACCAGCATAAAACACAAAGCTGTGGCAGAAAGGGCTCAAATAGACCCCCCAAAAAGGGGTGGTGGGGGTTAGAGTGATTCCAAGGCCCTCTAAAAATATTAGAACACAGGATTTTCTGGGGTGATGGGGCCCAAAATCCCTGGTGGCACCCCTGCACCCAGTTATTCCACAACCTTCTCACTCACAATAACTAACCCGCATTTTTAGGAGAGGTAGTCATTTCTTCTCCATCCAGCTCTATGTGAAAATGCTATGTTTTTCCTCATATTGTCAATTACTGAAATATTTTCTATATTGTTAAATATAAAAATTTCATACATCAGATCTTTTTTTTAAATGTCAGACTCAAATATGAAATCCTCAATTAAAACTGTAGGCCATAGTCAGTGCTAGCTGAGGGCTAGGAGAGAGAGAGAGAGAGAGAGAGAGAGAACAAGAAAAGAAACACGGAATATAGATGTTGAAATCCTAATTTGCTTCCTTTTCTGCATGATCAGTCTTGGCGGTTCTCGAACAGGCAGCCGGTTCACCTTGCTCTGAAATAAAATCTTACATTTCAGGCAATGTACCCTGAAATGAAACACCCTCCCTCTGCCCGAACGTTCGCCTGATGAACACTGAGCAGGAAGTTAACTGTGCAGAACAATCCGGAACACTAGTGACCAGTTCCTGTCCCACAACAGGCTGCCGGTGGCTTAAGTTCAGTGTTTTACCCAATTGGATAATTTTTTTTGTCAGGTGAGCCAGAAAAGCTGGCCAATTACATCACAGCTAGCCCTTTCAGGACTAAGAACTGGCCCTCCGGATGGCACAGAGTGGTCACCGATTGGTCCCCGATTGGACCAGGTGTGCGGCGCGACCAATCACAGCTGCACGCGGAAAGGGGAAGGCGGGGGTCACGGCAAAGTGGGCCCCGGGGGGGCCGCTGTCGGACCGGGCGGGGCCCGCAATGGAGGACCGCGGAACCGCCCGAACGGACTCACCGGTTCCCGGCTCACACTCCTCCAGGTCCTCGTCGTCGCTGGGGCATTCCGCCGATGCCACCAGCAGGTCGTCGGTGTTCTGAAACAGAGAGGGGGGGGGGGCAGGGGGGGGGACACACGTGAGCACAAACACCAAGACCGGGGCGTTCCAGCCTCCTGAAGTAAAGGCAACGTCAATGTGTCCCACCTTATTAATGTAATTATTAAGCAATGTCAGCCCCAATAAAATACCCTGTAACCGCTATCTGGAGTGATAAGAGTGATTTAACCCGAATTAGGCTCTGTCCGTGTTCATCTGCAAATTGATGAGGCGGGGGAAACGTCTCCAACACAACATACAGCGAACGATGAGCCAGTGCCCCCCCGCAGATTAACTTCTGGCCTCTCGACCCGTTTTGATTGGCGGCCGCGTACCCCCCTGCAGTACAGTCTGAATGCTGGGGGTCACACGTCACCAAAACTCCTCCTAAAATCCAGCGGGATCTCATTTTTATTCCCTTAAAATTCACTTTTTTAAACTTTTTTTTGGCGCTTTCGGTTGACTCCAGTCTTCCCACACAGCACCTTATTTTCATCGCTGCGCTACAGCAAGGTGCCATTCGCAAACGCTAGCCAGCGCGTCACCTGGCCCACACACAGGTCGGGAACAAAACGAGCGCCCCATCTGTTCTGTCCCGTTTCCGTTAGAAACCTCCCTCTCTCTCAGGTTGCTGCACCACTGGCAGGAGCTGCAGTACATTTGTAGATATTGCCCAAAGTGCTCATAAATAAATCTAAATACTAATAGAGGGGGAACTTTCGAAGCTGAGGTGGGAAATAAGAACAACGGACACGACGACAGCATGAATAAATGGTGTGTGTTTTCCAGGTTATTTCATGTATAATGGGATTTTGTTAGGGTAACTGAGGACCGGGGGAACTGGTGAATATCAATGAAAGGGTTCGAGAACAACAGAATGGCAAAAGTGAACATTTAACATTATACTCTAAACAATATGCAAAAAATATTATTTGTATGGTCGGGATTTATCATAACACACATTTAGAAGAGGTGCAGGAAACGACCTGAGCAGTGGTAGGGAAACATTATGGTAGCCTGAAATGGGGGGGGGGGGGGCATATATAAAAAGCACTGTAATTTCTATATGGTGAAACCAAAGTGTATAAAAAGTGCCCTTAATGCGCACTTCACTTCATGTGTGAATTGTTTGGATTGCAAATCTAAAATTGTACAGAGTACACAGCCAAAAAAAGAAAAAAGAAAATAAACATTATGTCTTAAACAAACACACATCTCACTCTCCCTCTCAGCCCTCCCGCCAGCACACACACACACACACACATTAACCGTGATTGAAAGCGCAGTTTTCGAAAATAACTGCCAGTACTGACGGACTGCGTGGGTTCGGCGGCGGTGAGCGCCGTCGCGTACAGTCCCAATCACAGGCCCGGAGCGGCCCGGAGCGGCCCGCTCTCTCTCCCAGTCCATAATAATCCCGCGTCGCGCTGAAATAGCTCTGACTTACATTTTATGCAGCGCCATTATGTGCATCATTATGACTCGCGCGAGGCGATATTCGCGGGGGGGCGGGGACGGTCGGGGATTCTGAGGTCATACGCTCTGTCCCGCGTCACAACGACAGTTCTTGCACTCCGGCAAAAAAGAGGTTGTCTCCCCAAATATTACGCCACTTGCTAACTCCAAACAATCACAGACGCTCATTTAAGGCGTAAAAATCGAGGCGTTTGTCTAGACTGACCTTGTTATATATAAACTGACTTTAAACACCAGCGGCAAGCAGAGTCAGTGATCTGATTCTTTTTTTTTTTTTTTTTGTTCCTGTTGCCATAAATAAGTCTGCCTGCCTCTCGACTGACGGCGCCACGATTTATTTGCACAATCTAAATAAATTACCCTCAGCTCATGAAAAGGCCATTTCCCACTCCATGCAAAATGAAGCCCTGTATTCCATGACTAATAATATAAGCAGACATAGCTGTGGGATACAATCCCCAAAATGGAGGTAGAGTGAACGCCCCCCCCCCCCCCCTCCCCGCCATCTTCCCTATGTCGTGCCACAAACACACACTACCCTGACACACTGAACTTGGTTTGTTTTCAACCAGCTCCAAATTGTGGGCCATGCAGGGGAAGGGATGGGATGGCATGGGGGGGGGGGGGGTGGTTTATAATGTGGTTTTATAATAGTGTCCCAGGAGAGGTGGGGGGGAAACAGCCAACATCAAAAGGCACTGTCAAAGCTTTATTTCACCTTCAAAGCTTTACCTGCCAGGATCAAAGGCGGCACAAGGGGCGAATTGCTCTCAGCACTGACAACAAAAGTTTTTTATTTATTTATTTATTTATTTATTTTTTTACGGAAAATACGTTTCATTCACTTTTCCGTGCTTCTTATAAACTGTCTCTAATGTCCAGGACGCTCAGTGGAACTGAAGAGCTCTCATTAAAAGACACGGCGCTGCAGCGTTAGCTTTGTCTGACCGTATTTATAGTGTAATTACTGCGGCTGCTCTTGCGCAAAATCCACTCCCCCCCCACTCTACACAATACTGCCCCCCCCCCTTCCCCCCCTTCCCCCTCTGACCCGCTGTGACGGAGAGTTGTGAGACTGTCGGAGGGCTCGCGTAGGCGCAAAACGCCGATGTAGACACGCTGTGGCTAATGCACGTGTAACAGGAAGTGGTTGTTAAAAGCACGGCGGTAGGCTGCTGGGCGGCTCGTTCGAGTTTAGGCGCCACGCCGGGGTGCGCGGACGAGCCCCACGGCCCCGGATCGAGTCCGGCCCGCGCCAGTGCCGACTGCGGCCGGCAGCAGAAACACTGTCTATCATCGCTCTTCTCTTGGGCGCCCAAAATTGTCTATCATCACTCCCTGCTGACCCCTGCTGGCCAAAAAGGGCACTGCATGTCAAAGGTGCATATGAACTGTCTTCCTCTGACGCCTCCTTGCTGACCCCCACCCCCGCCTCCCCACCCTCTGTTTCTTCCCCCACGTTTCAAACCACAGTGCGGGGGCCGCAACGCCGGCTAAAGCACACCCCTACACCAGCAGGGCCAGCTCCAGCAGCCCTCCGAAAACGTGTTATCAGTTTGAGGCACGAGAGGAGAAGCCACAGACAGCGAGAGAGAGAGAGATGGGAGCGCCTTTCCATCCCGAGCGACAGGATAAGTCGCCGGGCGCCGGTCTCTGCTCCTTGGCTTTCTGTCGCCGTCGGCGACGCGCGGGTAAGCGTGCGGGCGGGATCAGCCTCTTACAGGATAATGTAACTGTCGCACGCCAAGTGATGTTCACTTCTTTAATTAAGTTCGCTGTGGATGATCAACTTTAATTGTTTTTTCTTTTTTTTTAACCTTCTTCCAGGGCTGTAGGAAAGCCCCTCCTGAACGAACTGCGGTGCACTTAAAAGCTGCAACTGACTCACTGCTTAACGTTCCTGAAAATTCCTACCGATATCACGATGCGAGTATTTCAGAAAACCCAAACCTGTAAATTAAGTTGCACTATGTTCAACAGAAGTGTTCAACAGAAGTGCAATCTTCCACCCTGGCTTATTATTGTTATTATTATCATTCTTATTCTTCTTCTTCTTTTACAGGACAGCCATGTTCTCTGTGGTGATTTCTAGGCCTCAGGTCCTGTCAGTTCATTGACGTTAATCGCAGCGATTGAGGTCAGCTCTCAGCTCTATTTTTATTTTTTTTACCACACAGGTTTTCTGGGGGTTTGTTACCTTCAATTCGCTGGGACAGAATCAGGTTATTTAAAAAGAACGTGGCGGGTCGACCGTCTGGCTAGTGTTACCTCAGACTTTTCCCAGCTACCTGCCAGCCGAGTAACAGGTCTGTGGAAGCCAATCAGAAAATCCCCAGGCGTTTCTTTTTTAATAATGGCGCCTGACGCAGGGAAAAGTCAGGAGCGTGACTCATATCGTTAGCACATAGTTAGCGCCTAAATGCCGCCATGTCTCGCGTCGCAGGGAAGCAGGAATGGGAGAACGGCTCAGGGACAATAATATTTCATTTCACGTAATGAGTCTACGAACCTACGTGAAGGGTTCGACTTTTACAGCAGACGTGTGCTTTCTGAGTGAGACAACAACGCAAGTGCATAGTAACAGCAACGGTTAGCGCTGCGGATGCGGAGTTTGCACGGAAAAATATCAGATCGTCTCAGTGGCCAGGCTACGCATTTTCAAACTTTAGCCAATACAGAACAGATTGCTTTAGGTCCAGCCATATAGGGTTTGACCTGGTCTTGTTAATTGTGGAAAGAATGAGGGAAAGAGGGAGAACAGTGCCTCAGTCCAAGGGTATATTATAACATTATGCAAATGCTGTAGTTTTATGTCTTTAATTTGGATATTTATTTGTTTTAACTATTTATTAACTTTTACCTATTCATCAGTTGTTTTATTTTTTTATTGATTCTATTGATTTTACTGTAATGAGTTTCATCGCTTTTTTATTGAGGGTTAATTTTTTTTGATTGATCGTTCTTATTGATTGTTTTATGTTTTTTTTTTTAATTCATGGTTTGCTTATCTTTATTGCTTGTTGATGGTTTTTATATTGCCAGCTTCGCTGAACATTTATTAAAAAAATAAATAATGTAATAATAAAAAAGAGGAGGTGGAAAAAAATGACAAGAACAAGTTGGGCTGAACGGCATGTTCTTGTCATCACATTTTCTTCTGTTCTTGTGATCTAATTTATTGAAAGGCCTGTCACTCATCCATGACTGACAGGTCATCACTCATGTGGCCACACTCGAGTGGCTCGATTTGGCTTTGGCGGGCATCTTGTCCCTTTCGCCATTCGCTGACAGCCAGAATGTGCACCTTAGTCGAATTTAGCGAGCTAGTTAGAGACCACGGACGCTGCTAGTTCATTATTATTGAATAACTGATGCTTTTCTGCCCCGCACTTTGGAACGCCCAATCACAGTGAAGAGCGCTCGTTGCTGTGATCGTCCTGTGCTATCGACGCAGGGGAGCGCAGGCAGGCATGCTGCCCGTTCGCAGGCTGCACTGACACGGACACGGACGGGGTTCGAATTACAGGCATTAGGGGGAGTCTGACCCCCCTAATTAAGACTTGGACCCCCCCCCCCAAAAGAGGTAAAAACAACAGGTCGGGGGTGTCGAAACGTATATATCCTTAACCCTAACCCTAACACTAATCACCCCCCCCCCCCCCCCCCCCCGCAATGTGAAGGAGCCACTTTTGCTCGTCTTTTCTCTTACCCGGTCTTACATATTCCAAAAAACTGCGGAGAGCAACTCATTATTTGCACCGTGTCTGTATCGGAGAAAGTGTCGTGAAAAAATTATCACTTTAAAAACTGGAAAAACAGTTTTTTTTTTTTTTTCCTGCTGCTTTTCTTTTTGAGATGCGCTTTTATAAACTCGCTGAGTTATGTGCATTTCTTATACTGATACACACTCGTTTGTTTAAATGTTTGTTGTTCGCCACAGGTTGCCCTTCATTTACACTGAATTATATTTCATGTCTTTCTTCGTCGCGAGCGCATCACGTCTCGTTGTGTTTTGTAATTATAGGCTGGCATGCACTTCTGGGCTGTTTGAGTGGTACTGGGTTGAGCTTGTGAGATACATATGAAAAATGGGGCTTTGTACACATATCAAACAGGCACACGAATGCACAGCTAAATGCATCTAATTTAACTTCATTGTTTTTAAACATCTCTCTCCATTGACTCCCTGAGCCTGTCATTACATCCAATGACTCACATTCAGAAGCGAACACGTGCAAGACGTGTGGCTCTTTTCAGGAGCCAAGAAAAAACACAAAGTATGAAAGAACGGATTTCATCAAACGCGTCTGTCCTCCACGAGGAGCAGCTGCATTGAATCAACGACATCGCATCGAACCGCGACTCTGTTTTCCAAAAAATAAAGGACAAATTAGACGCGTCGAAGGCCTGAACATAAAACATCATACATTACCCCACAATGCAATGCAAATAATATATAATTTGCAGCGCATGGGACATGATGTTTCGGCTACACAGTGAGCACTTATTAGGCACTTTTCTATGATCACAGGACATCGTTAACGGCGATAAGAAGCAGCTGCTAAGAATAATAGCTGTTTTTCTTTGCAGGCTAATTGCTCTTTTCACCAGCATGTACTGCACTCATCCACAGTTTGCCCATAAATTATGACATTTCAGGGCAGCAACCGCAAACAGTGGCATAATAACGAGATGGAAATTAAGGGCCATATTTTCTGGCAACACCTTTTTTTGTTTTTTTTGCCGGCCAAAATTTTTTTGCTTTGTTTCAGCTTGTGCCACTGTAAATTCCAGCACCAGCTCTGTGTTTCTGATCTGTAGGTCTCTAGACTGCTCACTATGAATTTTACAAATAAAATAAAACAAATAAATAATTTCATACAATGCATCAGCTGATTTTTGGAAAGTGTATTCTACAAGAATCCTGGGCGAATGAGAAATGCCTACTAGCTTAGGGCAGGGTGGCTACATATTTGTTTGCTTGTGATTCATAACTAAATATGGGAAGTGTCAAAATCACACCCTCCTTATTCTCATCTTCTGCCCTCACTTTACCAGCGCCCACCAGTATAGCTACATTCTTGTCAAATGCGTCAAATGAAAAAAAAAAAAAAAATGGCTGCTTTGTATCTGACATTTATTTCAGAGTTGTGGGTCAATTCCACTTCCATTCAGTCAATCCAGGAGATGAACAGAAACTCAATCCCTGAATTGAAAAGCATCCCTTACTGTTCTAGGGGGACATTTTTCAAGCTGTGAATTGAATTTAAATTTGAATGCATTGAAATGGAATTGACCTTGAACTGCTGGCTTTTATGTTGACTGTTAACAATCTTGTGAGCGATTGGAAGTTTCGGAAGTTTTTTTTCGGGCAGTCATGTCACATAATTGGGAAACTGGACTTGTAAATAAGGTTGTGAGTTTGATTCCCATCTGGGGTGCTGCTAATTCAGCCTCAAACAAAGTCCTTAACCTGATTTGCCTCAGTGTAATATCCAACTGTGTAAATGTACTGTATTGTATGTAAAAAAAATGCAATCTGTTTAAGGTGCTCTGGATAATAGGTGTCTAGCCCCATGCTAACCTGCTAATGAGCAAGCCTGTTTAACCCCATGCTAACCTGGTAATGAGTAAGCCTGTTTAGCCCCATGCTAACCTGCTAATGAGTAAGCCTGTTTAGCCCCATGCTAACCTACTAATGAGTAAGCCTGTTTAGCCCCATGCTAACCTGGTAATGAGTAAGCCTGTTTAGCCCCATGCTAACCTGGTAATGAGTAAGCCTGTTTAGCCCCATGCTAACCTGGTAATGAGTAAGCCTGTTTAGCCCCATGCTAACCTGGTAATGAGTAAGCCTGTTTAGCCCCATGCTAACCTGGTAATGAGTAAGCCTGTTTAGCCCCATGCTAACCTGGTAGCGAGTGAGCGTGTTTGGCCCCATGCTAACCTGGTAATGAGTAAGCCTGTTTAGCCCCATGCTAACCTGGTAATGAGTAAGCCTGTTTAGCCCCATGCTAACCTGGTAGCGAGTGAGCGTGTTTAGCCCCATGCTAACCTGGTAATGAGTAAGCCTGTTTGGCCCCATGCTAACCTGGTAGCGAGTGAGTGTGTTTGGCCCCATGCTAACCTGGTAGCGAGTGAGTGTGTTTAGCCGCACGCTAACCTGGTAGCGAGTGAGTGTGTTTAACCCCATGCTAACCTGGTAATGAGTAAGCCTGTTTAGCCCCATGCTAACCTGGTAATGAGTAAGCCTGTTTGGCCCCATGCTAACCTGGTAGCGAGTGAGTGTGTTTGGCCCCATGCTAACCTGGTAGCGAGTGAGTGTGTTTAGCCGCACGCTAACCTGGTAGCGAGTGAGTGTGTTTAGCCGCATGCTAACCTGGTAGCGAGTGAGTGTGTTTAGCCGCATGCTAACCTGGTAGCGAGTGAGTGTGTTTAGCCGCACGCTAACCTGAGTGACGCTGTCCCTCATGGTGGGTGAGCGCTGTTTGCGGGTTGTCGTGGTGGCCATCGTGGTGGTTGTCTCCATGATCGTGGTGGACATGTCCGCCAGGGGGGTGGTGGAGGTGGTGTCGGTGGTGAGGACGGACGGCACGTCCCCCACCAGCCTCAGGTTCCCCTCCACCTGCACGTTGGGGTCCCCCTCGGCCGCCAGCTTCAGCACCTGCAGGCCGTTGTAGTAGAGCCCCGAGATCTGGCCCTGGAACGGCCGCCCCCTGTCGCGCCCCCCGATTCTGATCGACGCCTGGCTGTTGAAGATCGTTAACTGTCGACCTAGAGAGAGAGAGAGAACGAGAGAGAAAGATACAGAGAGAGAGAGAGAGAGGAAGAGGAAGAGAGGGAGTGAGAAAGAGAGAGCGAGAGAGCACCAGGAAGTCACATCAGTTTCTCTCTCTCTCCATATTTTGGATGACACATGAGAGGGGGAGGTGGCTTGGATCACATGACTACTGTTCCTGGGCAACACTTCAGAAGGCTGGACCTCGCAGCGCAGGAGCGACACTGAATCAGCTCCCCGGGTGCACTGAATATCCTCTGGCAGCGGTGGACCAGGGGAAGCGTTCTTTTCAGAGATGGAATACATTCAGAGGCTTCCAACTACCCCCCCCCCCCCCCCTCTTTTTTTTTTTTTTTGAAACCCCCGAGTGCTACTTTACCAAACCGTTCACAGGATGTGAAAATTGTTTTCAGAAAAGGGGGGACTGCTTAATTCAGTGCTCCATTATCACCCAACCGCACGAGGAAGTGTAATCTGCGAGATTCAGTAATTATGTGCTACCAGGGCCTGTGGATTCCAACCCCCCCCGCCAAACCCCCCCCCCCCCCCCCCCCCCCCCCCAGCCCTTCTTTGCTGATGTCACCTGTTCTACTTTTTCCTAATTCTCCTGACCCGTCTTCCGCGTTCTCTTCTCTCGGGGTCCTCGTTAGGCAACGTGCCAGGGCCTCAAGGCACTTAGCCGCTCATGGGAAACCCCAGCAGTGACCTCTGACCCCCGGCTAGCCATCTAGGGGAGACAAGGATTGTGGGACTTCTTCTTTTATTTTTATTTTTTTTGGCGGGCGTACGCTAAAGAGACACTTAATGAAGCAATTATATTTGGAGAAGGGGCGGACCCTGTGCCTCACGGACCGATCAATCTCGAGCGGGAAGATTCCTCTGTGCCCCGACAGGCACGGAACTCGCAACCCCTCTCGTGCGGGCGTGCTTTGCCCCGGCCGTGCTCCCCCCGGTGGGCTCACAGAACACAAGCAACCGACCTGCTGGCTAACAAGCGGAGGGAGCAGCACGCCCTTCTGACCCTCCGCCTCGGCCCAGAATCCTCCACGCTGGGATAATTACCGGCTTCATAAGTTACGGTGACTCATTTCTGTCTCTTTTCTAGACTGCAAATGAATTATAAATAAGCGCAATGAGGAGAAAAGGACACGAAATGTCCCGGTTACATCCTCCTCGGGTGCCTGGAGGAATGGTTACCATCCCAAGTTACCAGCCAGGCCCTCTAAATTTCATCTTAGCTCACAGCTCAGGTGGACTCAGGAAACACATCAGCAAAGAAGAGATGGCTGGACAAATCACCCCATTGATTTTGAGAATGCCCACGTACAGACACGTGTACACACGCGCACACACACGCATACGCACACACACTAGCCGTAGAATTAAAGAACGACCATTTTTAAATGTATCTGACATTTCTGTAGATCCCCTCACGTCCGTGTGTCAGTCTGTCCGTCATTCTGCTCAATCACCCTGACCAGAGGAGGCAAATGCTTCAAGCTCAGTGTAGATTTTCAGTGTCACAGCGACAGAGTGAACCACTGAGCCCCCTGCCCCGCTGCACCCAAATCAAGCACCCCCCCCCCCCACCCCCACCCTCGTGACCGGCTGTAGTTCTGCTCGAGAGGTGGGGTGAGCAGTCCTCTTTACCCCTTTGAAGAGCAGTCTTTTTTGGAATGTTTTTTCAAAATTCTATGTCAGTGTTCTAGAACTCCACTGCTTTCAGTCACCAGTTACGATTGTTACATCATTAGAATGTTCAGTTAAGAACACTCTAACCACACATTTGTGAACTCACGCCTTTAAAGGGTTAATGACTAATCCCGGAGAGTGGCAGCGTCCCCAGGCGCACTGCAGACGCCCTATCAGAGCTGGCAGCTGCGGCTCCCTCTCCCCGGGTCACAGGACGTTCGCTCGGCCGGACACGCTCAGGGCAGCTTCCCTCAGCCCGATAGCCTCCGCCAGGAAATTAGCTTCACTGCCCCGAGGCGAGGGTTCTCTCATACACGGTGTCATTTTCCGATAAATCCACAAATTTAATATTCCTGACTCCGTGTAACTTGAGTAAGGTTTGTTATTTTTTATTTTTAGTATCAACGGCAGTGTTATTTCCTTGGCTCGTGCTACAAACGATACCTTTGTTGGATAATATCACAAGTATTTCCCAAGGCTAAAATTCATTAAATTGGCTGAGCCAGTGCTAAAAAAGCCAACATCTGCTAGTGAGTGACAGACGTGAACCTCATCCTACCCCTGACAGGACAAAGGCTCACTCTGCCCGCTGCTGCAGAATCGCGTTCAGTACTGAATCCCCACCTGTCCGTTTTGAGATGAGTTCACCAGGCCTGTCCGTTGGCCGTGATGTCACGCTGAGAGAGGGGCCTCGCTTTCTCAAACCTGCATCCTCACGATTGGGAGAGACAGAATGCCTCCCCTTCGCCCATTTTATCTGGCTCCTTTATTTCTCTGTCTCGCTCTCCCTCTCTCTCTCACTGTCTCTCTCTCTCTCTCTCGCTGTCTCTCACTCTCTCTCTCTCTCTCTCGCTGTCTCTCACTGTCTCTCTCTCTCTCTCGCTGTCTCTCACTGTCTCTCTCTCTCTCTCTCGCTGTCTCTCACTGTCTCTCTCGCTGTCTCTCACTCTCTCTCTCTCGCTGTCTCACACTGTCTCTCTCTCTCGCTGTCTCTCACTGTCTCTCTCTCTCTCTCGCTGTCTCTCACTCTCTCTCTCTCTCTCTCTCTCTCTCTCTCTCTCCCTCTCTCTCTCTCTCTCCCTGTCTCTCGCTGTCTCTCTCCCTCCCCTCCTGCCTTCATCAGACAGCTTAATGCGGCAGAACCGGACGGAGGCCCGCGATTGGTCAGTTCTGGCACACGGCCCTCAGTGGAGCGGCTCACGATTTATTGCACCAATCAGGGAGGCGGCACCGCTGGATTGGCCAGACTCTCCCCGGCCCTTAGGGCGATGGCCACTTAATGGACACAGGCACTGGCTGAGGTGACAGCCTTTGCATTCATTACAGAAACAGCAAATAACACAGGCACACACACATATACACACGCACACACACACACTGAGCTGAGACGCTCTCAGTAATTAAGTAAAATTTCACTCTAGAGTGAGTGTGACGTCCCTTTGTGTGGACGAACTGGGTCCCTTGGGAACAGTCTCTCTCTCTCATCTCCTCCCTCTTTATTTTTTTTCTCTTTCTCTCTCTCTCTCCCACTCTTCCTTTCTCTCCCTCCCTCTCATTTTCGCACACACACACACACACACACACACACACACACCTGAGCTCCAGCAGCATAATCAGAAAGGACAAACGGATAGCGGGATCGGCAGTTGGAGGGAAAGCAAAAGGGTGACCACAACATGGACGCCTGACACACAGACTCACGGCTGAGAAGGTCATAAGAGGGTCAGGGCTGCGTGGGTCACAGAGAGAGACAGGTGTGGAGCACGTAGAGATGCACTCTCCACACTTACATTTACATTTAGCCACTTAACAGGTGCTCTTTTCCACATCCGCTCGCATACACAAGGGCACAAAAACATTTGGGCCAACAAGGGCCAAGTCAGTAGGGTCACAACAACTGATAGCAGCTGCTAATACATAGCTTGCTAAGTAGTACGTAAATAAACCTATGACATGAAGATAAGTGCCATGCTACGTGCGAGAAGGAGATTGCATATTTAGAGCCTCAAATAGCAAAATGTGTTTGAGGATATAATTTTCGACGCAGCGCAGACGGGGCTAGCAGAGCGATGGTAAATGTTCACAGTTCAGCGTCTGGTAGGCCTTTCGCCTGCCTTGTGGAAAACACTAGAAATTGAGACGTTTCCATTTTCACGATTATGAACAATCCCCACATTCAAAGAAGTGACTGTTTTTAGACACTTAAGAGTCTACCCTGGGGAAGGGGGGGGGGGCTGTAATGACGTGCACTGCTGTTACCTGAGGGCAGGTGAGCGAGCTGCACAGGTAGTCTCAGGGACAGAGAGCGAGAGAGAGAGCACCTAGCGCACTGTGCACAGTATTTTTCCATAAGCATGACTGTTAGAAAAATTACTGTTACACGACTGTTTACGTTTTAACTTTATTTTTACACGTATACATTTTGGCATTTTTCAACTTCATCATGCCATTATTACATTTGCCGATCCCATCGCTAGACTCCGAATACGCCTGATTTCAGTTTTACGACCGCACACGAGCCACATAATTTCCGTTAATTTTTATAGCGGATACTAAGTGCGCTGAAACGAAGAGCAAACCTCAGCGTCTGTCACCTCTGCTTTGGAAATAACGTCTGATGTCATGCCATTATAGCACCACGGAAATTAAAAATAGTGAGAGAAACAGGGAGAGGGAGAGGGAGGGAGAGAGTGAGAGGGAGAGGGAGGAAGAAGGAAAGAGAGGGAGACAGAGAGGGAGAGGGAGCAGGAGAGAGAGAGAGAGTAGGAAGAGGGAGAAGGAGACAGTGGGAGAGGGAGAGAGCAAGAGGGAGAGAGAGGGAGAAGAGAGACAGTGGAAAAGGGAGAAGGAGAGAGAGGGGGGGAGAGAAAGAGAGATGCAGAGCTGTGGTAGGCAAGAGTGCAGAAAAGAAAAAGAATAGCTTTACAAGCTGGCGGCGTGGTTTGGGATTTGGGCGCGCTACACATCCTCCTCCCTCTGTCCTGCCTCGGCACCCTTCTGAGATCGAGGATTCGGAGAGCGGTGGCGGACGCGCGCGTCGCTGAGGGATTGTGGGTAGGACAGACCGTTCCCAGAGGCGGCGCGGTTCCTAAGCGCGGTTCCTCTTCCTGCGGCATCTCAGCCCGCCCTCAGCCGCACACCTGTGTCTTCCCCTCTCGTTTGGAAATGAAAATAAAAAATGACAACCCCCCCCCCACCCCACCCCACCCCCCTACCCCCCCCGAATAATGCGTTCCTCAGGAGGACTCCTCCGCAGAGGTGATCTCTCAATCAGCCACATGCAATGAAGCATTCCTGACAGATCATCAATACCTCTGGGGAAGAAGGACTTCTCGCCTTGCCAAGGAGCTCTTGCAAGATAAATCGCAAGACCGAAGAAATATCAGAAAGCAATGTAATGGCTGCAGCAACTGTTTACATCCCACGTAATCTTCTGCTTGGAGAGGGGCAGTCTTGCTATTGCTTTGTAATTACATGCTTATTACTATATATAAGGGTTGTTGTTATATGTTTATTACTATAGTTTCAAGGGTTGCACCTGGGCAACGAGTGGGTTTGAATCAATAGTGCTGGAGCAGGTACTTATTATCCTGAGAAATGGCAAGCGGCTCATCACTGAAGCTGAAACAGCTCTATGGGGACCTCTATGAGTGAAAAACTGTACTGATGGTACACCGTGTTTTTAATGGGCACACGCTGCATAGTGCAGTGTGCAGGTGGCGGTGTGCGTGAGTGTGTGTGTGTGTGAGAGAGAGAGCGAGAGAGAGAGAGAGAGAGGGAGGGGGGGAGGAGTAGGGAGCAAGATAGAGAGGGATGGGTGAAGAAGGAGGAACAGCAAGAGAGCAAGAGAGAAAAACCCAGACAGAAGGCAAAACAGGAGAGAGAACTGAGAGGAACAGGCAGTGAAAAAGAGAGGGAAGAGTTTAAATGTGTAAAAAGGAGGTGAGAGTGAATGTGTAATGCGGTTGAGAGAGAGAGAGCGAGAGAGAGAGAGAGAGAGAGAGAGAGAGAGAGCGAAAGTGCGTTTCGTTTCTGACACATTTCCAGCTCGTGTTATTCTAATCTCGGAGCTAAACTGCTGGTAGTCGGGGTGGGGG
This sequence comes from Anguilla anguilla, assembly GCF_013347855.1. NCBI lineage: Eukaryota > Metazoa > Chordata > Actinopteri > Anguilliformes > Anguillidae > Anguilla > Anguilla anguilla. The sequence goes on from NC_049203.1 coordinate 6,507,766, forward strand.
GGGGTGGGGGGGCTCGTCGCATTGCGCTCCGAGCCACTGGAGTGGATGATATGTCAGCTGGTCTTTTGTTGACCTGGAGACAGATTCCACGGTTGGGCGAAGGCGCTCGCCGCAGAGCGCCGCGATCCAGACGAGCCGGCGGTAATCGCGGGTCGCTGCTCAGACAGGGCCTCGGGGAGCCGTGTTGCCGAGCGCCACGCCGGCCCCGCTAATCCACCAACTGCCATTTGGTGGATGATGCGAGGCGCAATGCCTGTGCGATCCAGCAGGGGGCGAGAAGGGCTCGAGGCGAGAAGGGACAGGGCTGTCTAGGGGCCTAAGTCTTGTGTGTGGCTGCTTCTTTCCATGAGCAAACATAGCCAGAGCTAATTTCCCAGGAGAAAGGACTGCTATATGCCTGGGACACACACACACACACACATGCAGGCACACACACACACATAAGCACACACAATCAAAAAGAACCAGCACACACACACATAAACATGCACACACACACACAAATGCACAAGCAAACAAGCACACACACACATACATACACACATGCACACACACAGATGCACAAGCAAACAAGCACACACACGCAAACAAACAAACAAGCACGTATACACACAAGCAAGAAAACAAACAAGCAATAAAACACAATCACACTCACAACCAATCCCTGAAGCACACTAATATGCACACATACCCTCACACAGTGCCGACCATGAACTACATTTCAGAAGGAGCTCCAAAAGTCATAAATAAAACACAACTGTGGGGGAGGTTTAAATCTTCTCCACCAATTAATATGGGACGTCATAAAAAGTTTCCAAACGGCAGCGGCTAGAGAACGCGGTTTATGGGGCGACAGCGAAAGGGCAGTTAAGAAAAATTATATGGCTTAATTAACCACCAAGTCACATTAGGTTACGATTACGAACAAGGTTGGGGTCAGTTTGAAAATATGAATGGATTGGAATCGCGGTTTGGCTCCAGTGCCCATCTGTTCAGCTAGGCTAGGGCCGCTCGCAATCAGAGTTTGATTAAGAAGTGCGTTTGATGCTCAGCGCTTCTCCCAGCACGCGTTGGTATGCGCAAAAACCTCCTTGTGTAACCGAGGAAACCAGACCGCGCGAAACACCGAGCGAAGAAGAAAATTAGAGTATCAATGTAAAACAGAGACGAGCTTCCCGCTGTTATTTGAAGTATTAGAGTAGTTCAATTCGCTGCATGGAATTCTGCAATTTTGCTTCTGCTAGTCCGTATGGCGTTTCAGTGTAACGGTTTCTGACCTGATTTAACCTTAAAAAATAAAAAAATAAACGGTTCTATGTGCTAAATTAGCTTGGCGACCCTGGTGTGTGCTTTCTGCATTGTTTGAGCGTGTGCAGTATACGGGTATAGAAACTACTGGACAGTCTTAGGCTAACGGGTAGTGGGATACGTTGCGTAGCTATGGAATAACTGCAAGTGTGATTAAAAATGCATATAAATGGCCGCTGGGTTTTTTCACCGAATTTGGGCGGAGGTGATACATTTGTTCTTTCCCTCGTTTGTCCTCTCTTGAGTCAAGTTTCATAGAAGGTAGAGGGGGGGTTTGAGTTTTTTTGGCAGGCTGGCTGAACGATGATGAGTGATCTCGAGTGACATAGCAGCACAGGCCACAAGGGGGCCATAGCGAGGCCATCGCTTAAAACTGGACGGTAGCTTTCCAACCCTTTCTCTAGACGGGATTTCGCCCGGGATATCAAGCGGCCAAAGCTTCCGCTTTTTTTTTTTCTTTTTCTTTTTTCTTCCAAACGAGCAGAGCTGACAAAGTTGATTATTAAGCGGGTGTCCGTTATCGCCTTCGCGCACGGCGTTCGTAATGAAGCGCTCCGCTTTCGCAGTCAGGCGGGTCATTTTCGCGGCGGCGCTGCTTAATAGCGTTCGACAAAAGAAGGCGACCCGCGCGAAACGCGCCTTGCCTTCGGGCGCGTGAGCGGCAGGAGGGGGAGTACAGTCGTCATAGCGACCTGTTAGACGGCGAAACGGCGCATCCTCCCTGGGGGAGGACGGGGGGGGCCAGCCGGGGTTCACTCTTGGCTTTTCCCCAGCAGGACATTGCAGTCACGGGCGGCAGCGCGGAGCAAACGGTTAGCAAACCTGGGCTCGCAACTCGGGCGTCGTGAGTTTGATTCCCAGGTGGGGCCCTGCTGTTGTACGCTAGGACAAGTTAGCTAGCATAACTAGCTTTCGGCCAATATCTAGCTGTTTAAACGGACGGTGCGCAAGCTGTGTACGTTGTTCTGGGTAACTGCGCCTGCCAAATGGCTTACAATGCAGCTGTAGTTCTGGGGTCAGCCTGTTTTCTCAGATCTTTATATTCTCAACTCCAGTAAACAGTAGATTGTGCAACATATTATATTAGACCATAAAAAAGTATGTGCCAATATCTCATTTTACTTCATTTTAAATTTTCTTTCTACAGGTATTTTATTATTTATATTTTCTATAAACAGAATTTATATTCTGTTTACGGGCTTTTTTGTTATTGTATTTTTGGGAAGGTGCTTTGAACACAATGCATTAAAACACAGCATTAAAAAATAAAACTTGTATAAACATATTGTAGAATACATTCAATGTCTTCATATATATATAGGAATATTGCCGAGGCATATTATGTGCAGGGCATAACATCTCTCAAAACCCGAGAGCGCCAAATTGGGAGTGTAATAGAAAAATACAGTCTTGTTATTAAATATTAAGAGAATATTAATATTTGATCGGGTTTGGTTTACAGTCTTTTTTTTTGCAGCAGCAGCTGGTCGCCATAGTGATGTAATGCCGTTCCTTCCCACCCCCACTGCAGCACTCCTGAGCTGATCTGGCCGTGATTGGCCGGCGGGTCGGACCGAGATCGGCTGGGTTTGACACGCGACGGACGGACGGACGGACGGACGGACGGACGGATGGGGTGGCGGGGGGGACGGCGCTCGCACACACAGTGGCCCTGCGGGACCGGGATGAAACGAGAATCGTGGGATAGATGAGTCCTCCGGACCCGATTTGAGGCGGGACCGCGTCGATGCGCTCCGAGCTGAAATACGCTCGCGGTATCGAGCGGGAGAGCGCGATCGCTCCCTGTTGACCGAGAATGATTTCTTTTTTTTTTCTTTCTTTCTACAAGTCATTAAACACCGAACCCTACAGCCTGCAGACACTGCACACAATTGAAGTGAACACTGCCATACCCCCCCCCCCCCCCCCCCCGTCCCCAAACACCCCCCCGTCCTCCATTTTAACGATCGCAGGATGTACTGCTTTCCCCAGAGCAGTAATTACCATCTATTGCTGGGAGTTTTTTTTTAAGTCTGGCTTACTGGCTTACTTTCTTTCAAAGTGGATGAGATTCAGGAGGCTGAGGGCTAAGTCCACCTCACCTGCCAAAAAAAACCCCCGATGTTTGGCGGCAAAAGAAAATCAATTTTTTCCGGTTGATGCGTAATCGGGCATATGTTTTTCTTTGGGATACCAAAGCCAGGTACTTTCATAGTTTTATTTATTTTTGTTGTTGGTGAGTTTCTAGCACTCGATTTTAGCCGCAGAGCGAAACTCGGTGGGGAGCTGCAGGGTGACGGTGGGGAGAGAAGAAGAAGGAATTAAAAGAACGACGAGTGAGGAGGGAAAAAAACAGAGGAGGGGTTAAAGGGGTAAAGGAAAGGGGGGCATTGTCTGCGAATGTGGACGTGGCGGACACTTCCTCAACCCTGAAATAATTACAAATAATTCAACCAATCTTCTCCCGCCAACCTTCAAAGTAGGTTTTTCGGACGGTTTGTTTTGTTTTCAAAGAGTCGGTGTGCTAGAACTCCATTGCTTTCCATTACCAGTAGAGATTATTTCCTCAGCAACAGAATGTTCAGTTAAGAATATTCTCATCCCAAATGACCTCCCTTTCACTGTCCGCACAAGCCGGTGCGATATTTGCCTCTCTCAGTCAGGGTGAACAGCTATTAAGAGTCCTACTTCACAACACTGAATCGGTCAGAATGTGTGGGGATGGGGAGGTCCTGAAAGCAAGGCTGTGCATCGGCTGACAGCCTGGGATGTTTTCGAGAAAGAAACCGGGCGGTTCAGGCCTTGCTTTTAGGGCCCACCCCCATCCCCCCACAGACTTCCAGGCCTGAACAATCAGGCAGTCCTGAAATTAAAAAAAAAAAACAGTCAGGTCTGCTTATTTGTAATAAGCCACTTCCTGTCAGTCATCTTCAGGGGTTTATTCCCATCTAATTAAACAACCCAAATACGCATATTTTTTTTTTTTTTTTTGTCGCATTCATTATTCAGTCACACATGCACATTGATCAACAACACCCTGCAAGAAAATGAAAACAAACAAACGGACACAACCGCTGTCGAAACGATAAACGTTAAAGGGACCTTGTTCACCTATTCGGCTTTTATAGAAAAATTCATCTGAGCTCCAAAAATAATCATCCAAAAAAAATCATCCGAAACGTAAAAGAAGAAAACATTTAGTTAAACTTAAAATTAACCAGAACGTCATTCTTTTTCCAGTCAAGAAGTCCTTTTAACCCTCTGAGTTCCTTTTGCTTTCGAGATTTTGGGAGAGGAGACGGGGGGGGGGGCTAGGTCGACACTTTAGGAGAAGGGTTATGATTTATTTAGCCGTTTATCGGTGTGTTTATTTAGGCTCGTTTGTTTCGCACATTTAATTCCCACAAGGGCTTGTCAGAGTGAACACAAATCCATCAGACGTGTTTAAAAGCAGGGTTAAATTGGTTCTGGGTTTGTGGTTGGGCAGGAGGAGGGGGGGGGGTGGGGGGGGGCAGGGTCTGAATTTGGGGTTACCATGGATATCAGTGCATTTTTTGGGGAATATGATGTGAGTCAAAGTGCGTTTGTTTGCATATATGTATGTATATTGGGGTTGTAAGTCTAGTAGACACTGCCTAAAACCATAATCATGATTATAATCGGAAATAACCTGGAATGTTTTAGCGGAAATGGGCCAATGGGAGCGTTAAATTTTTTCCCTCCAAACCGAAGGGGAGGATCTAGGAGGGAGACTCCCAGTATTTCACACGTTCGCTGCTGTGCTGCTCCCTACGCAACAGCCACAGGGCGGCCATGTTGGGAAGGAAGGAGGCGAGGGCCAATCAGAGCACAGCTATAAAAGCTGCCCGACCAATGGCGTGCGTCAGAAGAGAGATCGGGCCTGCGCTGAGCTCAGTACACAAAGGTCCCCTCCTCCATCCTCGCTGTTTTTATTTTCATTGCCAGAATTGAGGAGGAGATTGCGGAGCACACTGTGAGCTGCGGGGGGGAACCAGCAGGACTGTCAGAACGCCGTCCCCAGGAAAGCAGCCTCTTCCCCGCAGGCTCCATACGCTTCGCGCAGCTCCTAAATTTCACGCTCACGTCGCTTTCCCCCTTGCAAACACACAGGAGCTGTGTTTGTTTCTTTTGTTTTGCTTAAAAGGAGAGTCCATGCTCTTCATGTATTTCTCCCCACCCCCCCACGCTTTATTCAGTTGGGAGGGGCGCAGAGAAGGTTCCAGAAGAAGATGGGATCACAGTACGGAATGTTCCCTGGCGGGGTATTGAACCCCCCACGGGGTGGGGGGGGGGGGGATTTGTACGTGGGTGGAGAGACAACCACTCTAGGGACCGGGCCGCACGGTCTCCTCCCCCAGGATTTGTTTTCGTGCTCCAGTAAGACGGCGGCCGGGTTCGCACCCCGCGGTGGGACTGACCTTCTCTAACGAAGGGCGGTTCCCAGAAAGGGCCGCGGACAGAGCTCCTGTGATCAATTAAGTGTCAGAGTGTGGTGGGCGGTAAGATGCTTCTCGGCGTCTCGGCGCTCCAGACGGCGGGCCTGGCGCCATTAGTGTCGCCGGTGACGAATGGATTCCGGGGGAAAGGGACAGCATCGGGAGGCGAAGAACACCTTGTCGTCCGCGTGGGCGTCACAGTGACGAGTGGCCCCGGGGAGGTGAAAGAACGGTTTTGTCGATTATGTTTGTCGTGTGCGGAGTTACGCCCACCTGGGCCCCAACTTCCCAAATCTCACCTTGTGTGTGTGTGTGTGTGTGTGTGTGTGTGTCTGAGGGTCTGCATTTGTGCAGTGCTGTGCGTGTGTGTGTGTGTGTGTGTGTGTCTGTGTGTCTGCATTTGTGCAGTGCTGTGCGTGTGTGTGTGTGTGTGTGTGTGTGTCTGAGGGTCTGCATTTGTGCAGTGGTGTGCGTGTGTGTGTGTGTGTGTGTCTGTGTGTCTGTGGGTCTGCATTTGTGCAGTGCTGTGTGTGTGTGTGTGTGTGTGTGTGTGTCTGAGGGTCTGCATTTGTGCAGTGGTGTGCGTGTGTGTGTGTGTGTCTGTGGGTCTGCATTTGTGCAGTGGTGTGCGTGTGTGTGTGTGTGTCTGTGGGTCTGCATGTGTGCAGTGGTGTGTGTGTGTGTGTGTGTGTGTGTGTGGTGTGTTTGCACACATCTATTGCGGTAGTGGGAGAGATTATTTGGGAAAGACTGCCCTTGGTGGTTGAGATTAGGGTTTGTTATGCTGTCAGGTGGTTAAATTCTGCTTAATTCCAGTTAATCCTGTTTTTAGCTCATTATGTCAAACATGCTTTAACCCTTTGAGTTGACAAAATGTCCTCTTTCCTTCCCTCCCTCCACCCTGTGCCTCCCTCCTCCTCCTCCTCTTCCTCCTCCATGGCACCCTCTTCTCCCTGACACCTCCTGTGCCCTTGCGTAACCTGAAATCAGCACATGTTCTAAAATGATCTTTTATTCTGCGCATTTTACAGCAACCTCACGGGTCACTTCACCCCACGGTTAAACCCTCACACCTTCTAAGGTAGGCTTTGAAACAGACTTGGGGAGAGATTCATTACTTGATGCCACCCATACAGGAGGTTTCTGCCAGTTCTTTAGCACTGACAGTTCCTCTTGACACTGCTGTTGCCTTGGTGTCGGAACAGACAGAAAGTCTCACTGTAAAAAAAAAGTGGTTTTAATCTCAAAAGGACTACCTGGTTACAGAGGCACCCCATTGCATGCTGAGCCCCATGAGTGTGGGGATGTTTCAGTTCTTAATGTCCACTGAATTAAAGATCAGCGGATCAGAACTTCAAATAGTTGTAGAAAAAACAGCAAACAAATACGTATGTGATTTTTTCAAAAATTATATTTTATCCCCGTTTTTTAAAAATCCCTGATTTCCCCCCAACCTGAACTCAACCAAACTTGCTGACTCTCGCCGATGACAGTCGGAGAAGGCAGACACGTGCGCTTGCTAGTCGTAGGCACGGCAACCGAAAGCGGCGGCCTCAGAACAACGAATCAGAGTTGTCCCTGCGTTCAGGTTAAAACACATACATTTAGCACATACATGCGGTCAAATAATTGGTTTTGCTGAAGAAACGCAGAACTGAAGCTTTGAGAGCTGATAAAGCAAACAAACGTAACTGGATGCGAGCGGCTGTGAACTGAAGGCAAATCGATGGCTTGCAGGTGTGGAGGCCGTTTTTATAGCTTAAAAGCGAATCGCTCAGGCTGTTCCCGGGACTTCGACGAATGTCCAAAAAAGCGCAGAACTGCCATCTCAAGGCCAAGCGAGCTTCTTCGCTGGGCTCATCGTTACAGCGCCTGGTCTGTGCGCGTTTCCTTCTGTTCGCCCTTTTCTGAAGAGCTGAGATCATAAACATGGTGCGTTGCAGATTGCTCAAGCACAATCCCATATAAGGAATTAGAACCTTTTTTTTTTTTTTTACATTTTAATTTTTAATTTTTCGCTTTTTCAGGATGTGAAGGTTTGGTCATCACTGGGTGCAAGTCAGGGCTCTTATCAAGGAGCAGTGTGGCTAACTATATAGCTCAGTGCGCTATCTGGCTACAGAATGGGGATCTTGACCTTTGACCTCCCTTTTTTCTGGGGTCTTGATTAACATCCTCAGGGCATAAGAGAAAAGGGAAAAGTGAAGTTCAGAGGCTTTCGGCGGGAGGGGGGGGGGAATATCTGTAGAATCAACCACCTTCAGCAGCCCAAACGCAGACCCCGGCAAAATCAAAGAGGTCGAGAACTTTTAGCACTCAAAGGGTTAAAGAAGGCGACTTTGGTTATGACTTCACGTCTTAGCTTAAGGTTTAGCCGATTGGTCGGTAACACTACTGCAATGAGAGAGACAAGCAAAATATGAATAAAAAGTCCCTTTAACTTTTACAGACTTTCCGGTTGTCACAGGGTTATACTTAGCAATTCTGGTTAGTTGTGTTTTTTTTTTTTTTTTTTTGCTGGTCATCATGGTTATTAACGTTTAAAAATTAAGCATCGTTACTGAGAACCACAAGAGCAGACAAAAGACACAGCCAGAAAGCACTCCAATCAAATCTCAGATCTATTTACAGACAGGTACTCAGCTGTAGCCGGTTAGCAGGTTACTTGAGGGTTATGTTAAAGTTATTTGCGGTGTTAAAACTCTGAAGAGGTGCAGTGCCAGTTTCGGGTGAAGGGAAGTCAAGTTCCCCCCTTTTTTCGCCAGTCATTAGTAGGATTACCCATGGGCACCCATCCAGGAACGGCCCAATTTTAAAACATTTTATCCTGGGGGGGGGGGGGGGGGGGGGCAGGCAGCGGGGGCTTTGATTGGATTTCTTAAATGGGAAAATAGATCTGGGCAAATGTTGCCTGAATCTTTGTGACTACATAGTATGCCTATAAACTACACATATTGAAATATAGTATACCTTTGGTTTTGAATAAGCAATGAATGCTTCATGCTCATGCTTATCTGCAATTGTGCAGTGTTATCTGTGCAATTTGTAGTGAATTAGAACAGGAAGTCAGTGGGAGGAAGGTTGAGACTACATCCAATCAAAGTGGTCACCTCCCACTATGAACTGGACACACTTTCAAAGTCCAGTTATTATTCTTATTATTCCCTTTGGGTTTTGACAGGGAGAAACATCTGATACTATGGGTGATGCTAATGCTACTGAGCTCATGTGTGCGTCTGTATGTCCAGTACATTGAATAACAGATGCGTGCCCTGGGGAAATGACACATTATTGACCCAGCTGTGGTTCCGGCAGGTTCCGTTGAAGAGGGGGTGCCCAGGCATACTGAATTATGTGACCAATCAGCTTGCTTCTCACCTTTGTCAAGGGAGGAGGTGAAGGCACTGCACCTCTTCCAGACGTGTTAAATTAATTAAGGGATTAGGTCATTAATTAATTAATTGATTTTTATTACCTTTGTCGAGTAGCCATTCGTCAACTACCCGACCAAGTCTGTATGGGATTCTTTGTCTAGCAATAGCCAGGCGTTCGATATCATTGTTCCCTTTAAAGAATTTGGAAAGACAGATTAAAAGAGGTTAAAATCTGGAAGTTAAAAGGTTAGAAAAGGTTAGAAAAAGGGCAACAGGTCAGTTTATCAAGTTAGGTACTTTTAGATTAAAAATAATTCTTTTTTTGGGTTAGGTTTAATGGTTAGAAAGTTAACAGTATACTAGTTACCATAGGTTTAAGTTGCTTTTTAGTGAGATGTTCAGTTAAACATATTTATGAATAATTTAGAAATGGCATATTTACAATGGTTTAATAATAAAAACACCTAATTCCAGAGAAGATAATTACGGAAGTAAAAATGTATACAATAATCCATAACATGCTTGTCAAAAGAAACTTATAATCAAATTGGTAATGAAAATAAGAATTTAACAATGATATCAACAGTAGTAGATCAAAACAGTAATTCAACAGTACATTCAAAATAGAAGCAAAATAGTAACACATTCCGTTTAAAAAGCAACACACAATCAAAACATTTTTTATATGCAGGAGAAGGCAAACATTCACATATTTATAAAATCAGGAAGACATTTTCTCATTTCACATCTGCTCAGAGACAATTTTTTGACGAATTTTTCATAATTTAAAGAGATGTGGAGCGGTGAGTTGTTTGTGTGTGTGTGTGTGTGTTTGTGTGCGTGTGTGTACATTGGTATCAATCAGTTTCTTACTGGAGAAGAAGCCATATTTGAAACCAGAATGCTGTGGGTTAAAATCCGGAGTGATTGTATGGAACATTAGGATATGAACCAATAAAAAACAAGCTCTACCCAAAGTAGCCTTTTCATTGGACACTGCGCATCGGAGGTTCCACCGAAACATCAGATCACGAGCCGCCTCTGGCAAGATGATCACCAGGCACATATTTATGTCTCAGTTCTTAACGTTCTTAACGTTCTCTCCTCCACCTCTGCCGCAGTGCTATATGTAACCAGGTCCGTACAGCAACATGGCAGCCCCCTCTGAGAGAACCAGCACACGCGTGTGCAGAGCCGTGTGATTCTAACGGGCTGATCTGGGATCAGCGGGGAGGGGGAGTAGCGTGTGTCTGCTGGCCCAGCCAGACATCGCGCTGGGCTGTACTGGAACCCCGCACTGACAGAGAGTGACAGATGTCCGTGGAGAGAGAGAGAGAGAGAAAGAGAGGGAGTGAGGGAGGGAGAGAGAAAGAGAGGGAGAGAGAGCGAGAGAGAGAGGAAGGGAGAGAGAGTCATGTTCTGGATGGTGCACAGAGGGAGGAGGCAGCTTGGATCACATGGCACTGTTCCTGGTAACACTTCAGAAGACCGGGCCTCCCTACAATTGCTGAGCTGCACCCCTGACCCCATTTCACCATCGGTGCCAAACATCCGCCAGTACAACAGATTGGAGGGGGGGAGACGTCCACCCCTGAGGAACACACAGCGCGGTGTGCTGCTCCATTCCAGTTACTGGCCGACAGAGGCCATGGATTTACAATTGAAACAGACACAGGGAATACAAAGACCCAGCCTGTGCAACCCATCTACCCCTGACAGAAACCAAAAAACCTCCACGCCTCCACTGCTCTCCTGCTTACACTGGCAGGCGTGCCACCCTGGACCCTTCTAATGCTGAGCTCTCACTTATCTGATCGAATGAAAATTTAAAAGTTAGGAGGCTGGAATCCTGTGGGTCACAAGGTCATCTCCTACACTCACACCTGTGGGTCACAAGGTCATCTCCTACACTCACACCTGTGGGTCACAAGGTCACCTCCTACACTCACATTCTGTTGGCTTTACTCTCCCGGTTAAGTCCAGGATTTTTCCCACCTCTTCTTCAAGTACTTTTGAGTTTCCATGCGATTTGAAAGATTCTCTGAAAGTTCGTCCAGGTGATGCGCGTATTGTCGTGCCGAGAAGGTCACGCAGAGATGCCCCCCCCCCCCCCCCCTTACTCTTTTCAAAGTGCCGTTCTCTAGAGGGGGTCTCCTAATTGGGGTGGCAGCCGTGGCTACTGTAACCTTGAGAAAAGTTGATGAGCGTCAGAATTTCCTCTGTAAATATCCAGCTGCGTCCTGGGATAACACGTACGACCCGAGCTCAGCAAGTCAGCTGAGATAAGGGCATCTGCCAAGGAAATAAATAATGTAACAAACACAAAAGCAGAAGGCAATGTACTGTGGAGCAAATGGCTTAATTAGATTACAATTAGGAGATTAAAAGTCATCCCTGCGCAAAGCGGGCGATGCCTTCCATTACCACCTCAAATAATTATTCCCCCATTTCTACCGGCGGGGGGGGAGGGGGGGGGATTTTGGGCTCAACGGTGTGCTTTATTTCCTTCTGGAGCCAACAGGTGTTGGGTCTAATTGGGAAAAGGAGGTAAACGAGGTATTTGATAAACAAGGCAACGCAAAGCCTGCTGGGAGAATTGCAGCGCCACCGCGTCCCGTTGGACGGTAACTGTCAACGGCTTTTGTTGCCATGGCCGCCACTGACACATTCGACGACGAGAGAGTCGAGGACGGCAGAGAGGCCCGTCCTCGGCCCGTACACGGCTGGGATGAGAAACCGCTCTGCCACCTGGGAAATCGAAGGCGAGGCTAAACCCCAGCACGGCGTGCTCTGTTTGCTCATTGGACGCCCAAGCCGCCTCCGTCTCCGCATTGTCTCCTGTCCTGTCCTCTCTCCGGCTAAATGAAATGACCTTTGGAGGAGTGCTCTCTAGAAAATATATCGCAGCCACCTGGAGAAGCTCCTTGAGCCCACGGAAGGGGAAATTGATAAATGGGGCTTTTCCCATTTTAGACCTGAGCCCTCTCTGGATCATGGAAAAGGTGCCTGTGCCCTTCAGTTAAATTCTTACGGAGATTCGGGCGGGGGTGTCTGTCCTTGGCCCATCCATCCCATTTAAAACGCCCCATCTCCCAGGGATGCTCTGAGCTCTAATGGGTCTTTAATGACAAAGGCACCGGCGCCTGTTGGAGCGTCACATGAGTCACGTGACGCCTTTCCTTGTTTTCCTTGGACAAGGACAAGGACAGAGCTGGACTAAGCCCAGCAGTGCCTGGGGCAGGACAGGCCATCATCCAAATTCTGACTAAGTGCATCCTTCATGCAGCTGATATCCTTCTTATTTATGAATTTGGCAGACATTCCTATCCAGGATTTACTGTACAATACAGCTGAAACAATGCACTGAGTGGCCACAACAAATTAAAGGCCCAAAACTGCTAAAAGCTATGGTCAAGCATGAGAGATCACAGCAGCAGTATCTACTGAATATGTTAACTGTATACAGAAATCAAGATCCAATGAAGACACAAACTACAGCCACCTAGCCATCTACAGCCTGCAATCAAAGGCAATTTCTCAGACACCTTAATCCCACAATACACACACAAGTGCAATACCACAGCACCAAGAGCTTTATTAAAAGTTCTAACTAAACCACTGTTGCAAGAATGAGATGTGAACCATCACACAGAAATAAGTGGGAGCTATCATACCGAACCAATCATTGTGTTCTGTTATAAAGAGCAGAACATTTTGACATTCGATTCAATGGAGTCAGTGACTGACAGCTAAATGTAGCTCCACCCTTGTCTGACCTCATCACACCTCATTGGCCCAGTGCTAGCTTTAACGGAGCGTGGGCTGACAGCGCTGACTGAACTACGATCGGCGGCCAGGCAAAGGGGCAGCTCATCGGCGGAACAATGACCTCTGACCCCGGAAGTGATTACAGCAGACAGGTGGGCCACCTCTCGCCCTCAAACCCGCTGAACAAAAGCGCTCATCTTCTCGTCTCTAACGTTTGGTCTCAGTACTCAGGCCCCGTTACATGTAACGGAACAATAACAAAACAGTAATATGATGAATAATATGACAGAATAAAGAAATAAAGAAACAACATAAAGAATCAATATGGAGTGTGATGGTGTGTGTTTCCTTGTCAGCTTATTTGGCATAATTGCCTTTGCGAGGTTGCGGAGTCGAGCGCTAGCTGGGGGAAACAGCCTCGGTAGGCGCTGAAGCTTTTGGCATGAGGACGGAAACCGTGCCGACGCCTAGCCACCGAGGGAAATGTGAATCTCTACCTCTCTCCTCTCTCCTCTCTGCCCTCTTCCCTCTCCTCTCATCCGTCTCAAGGCTTAACTTGCTCAAAGGAGCAGAACATGGATTTATCTCCCCCTGCTGGAGGCCTCCCCAGTGCACACCCCCGCCCCCTCCCCCCCAAACCCCTCCTACACTGGGGTGTATTCGCTGAGAGAACACAAGCAAATCATGCAGGACATCACTGGGAATACATGTTTATCCTCCCCCTCATAGCTCCCATTATTCTCTTTCTCCCAGCCCATATTATCTCTCTTTCTCTCTCACTCCCTCCCTTTCTCTGTCTCTTTATTCTTACCCTCCCTCTCTCCTTTCTCCCTCTCCATCCCTACCACCCTCTCCCTCTCTCTGTGTCTCTCTCGCCCCATCCCTCCCTACCTCTCTCTCTTACTCCCGACCTCCCTTTCTGTCTCTTTCTCCTTACCTTCCCTCCCTCCTTCTCCATCTCCATCCTTACCTCCCTCTATCTCTGTCTTTCAGTCTCTCTCTTCCCCT